>NW_019418661.1:3436-12224 GCF_000390285.2 Anoplophora glabripennis | reverse complement strand
TCCCTCTTTCCTCTCTTTCGCAATTGTGATATGAATGATTAATATAGTGTGCCTATAATAAATTAAATTATCTGAATCATCCCAAATTCCCCATTGCTGCATTGCACTGCCAGGTAATTTGTCGACAACTGAAATTTATGACGCAGTCGCCCACTGCAGCTGTGCGTGTACACCGTTTGCCAGCGCGCGTATGTGTTCAACCAGACCTGTATATGGGTATAGCTAAATAAATATGGAAACAAATTTTTTCAAATATTTGAATACCGAGTTGCTGCGTAGCGACCGAGCCTGGTACATAATAGCTGTTTGGTCTTCAATTGAGATCGGAAAGATAATACATTAAAAATTTATTGTGCGCAAGCATTAATGTATGTCGTTGAGATAGACAACAAAAAGCAATGGCCCCAAGTGGGAGGACTGAGGCATACCAGATACAAGAATTAGAATTAGAGTCATTATTTGTTTGTTAATGATTCAATATAAATAATTTTTAAAGCAAAATGTGAGATTTTAAAACTTCAGTAAAATTTTCTATTTTTTTAACAAAACTTTAGTATACACTCGTTTTCAAAAATGCCAAAGCCAGAGACGTATGGTTTTATTTTCATAAAGTTTCTTCTTATGGTTTGGTCTATAAAGATATTACACTGAATAAAAAATAAAACGTGCCAAAATAGTCGAACTATTAATAAAAAAGTTACTGGACGCTCTGCTTCTTACTGAACCACGCTGTATATCTTAAAACTTCCATATAATATTGAATTATATCTTCTAGAAAGACCACCACTAATTACAATGTAGGTATTTCGAATTTTATACTACATTATATTTTATGAATTTACGACGATTTGGTAAAATTTCTTAAAGGAAATCGGTAACGTAATTTTAAAAATACCCCTTTGCACGCTTTCATTCACCCATCACGGACCACCTTCTTCTTGGATCTGTAAGTCAAATACGAGAAAACGCTTTTATATCCTGTGCAGGGCCCGAGAATATGTTATTTGCACTCTTCTACTCGCATAACATTCCGCAAATAAAATACCCGCCTCTTGGTTTACCAAACAAAAAAGATGACCGGGAAAATGTTAAGTGTTAGTAAATAAGGAAATTATATGGGATGAGTACAAACATCCACTGCAAAATGCAGAAAAATAGTGTGACGGAATCAAAATATTTTGATGTTATAATCGAATCCTTCGGACAAATACAATTAAGTCTTTCTGCTAAATCGACGCTTCTATTTAATTATAAATCACCCTCAGCACCAGGGTCATACAACCACAAAAATTATAAAAGGAAATTAAATGATTGTGTATTAAAAATAAATATTTGTCTATGATCGTGTCAAAAAATACCGTTTTTTTTTCCTTATTTTCCGTTTTAAAAATTTTGCTTTTTAAAGGGGCTTAGGCATTAAAGTTTTTGGGATTATTTGTTAAGTATTTTTGGTTCTTTTTAATTCAGTACAAATTTTTTAATTTTCTTTTCTGTTATTTTTATGCTTTATGAAGCAATTCTTTTCCAATGGTTGTCATTTTTCTTCTTCCACGAAGATGGCATAATAACCGGAAAAAAATTTATACGAATATTTTTTCTCAATTATTTCTACTGATATTCAGTATTATAATGGATTTTCATCAAGAAGGAAATAAAAGTTTTTATTATTGCACACTTATTATGCAATTTCAGCTCAAAGGATATATCTTTAATAATATCAGTATTATATGTATTATTCATTTTTAACAACATACTTCACAAATAACACAATATTCTTAGCAACTCTTCGATGAAGTAGGCAGTAGGCGGTGTAATATAAGCGTGATGGCAGTGTTTGAAATTGGTTCCTTAGCTCGTTCTCTGCACAAAATTTTATTTGATATTGCAATTTTATTTTAAATTGATTCTTATACGTAATATTCCGTCGTCGTAGTCGATGACTTCCAGTCGCCATGTTTCTTCAACTATTGAGCATTTAATCATAAACCTATGATCCTATGATATGATCTACAGTGGACTGGACAATCCCAGATATTTAACATTTTGTATTTTCCCAAGTATTAATATCACCTATTGAATAAACATAAAATTTAGTTACGGTATTTAACTAACAGTCGATGATGTGTTTCAAATCTATCGTTTCTCTGTCAATAATAGGAGTTATTTAAAGAGGTTTCTTGATTTTTGATATTCGCCATCAACATATTGTTACTAAGTAATAATTGAAGGGTATAACAACAAAACAAAAGATGTCACAACAGTAATTATGAGGAAAAGATGATATTATAAGTTGCAATCTAATACAAAATTAAAAAATCATTGCATTAATATTATTATATTCAGTTTTAACAAATACATTTTATGAATTGCAGAATACACATCTCCTTATTTGTGAAGGTCAAAAAGTAGATTTTATAAAAATAAAAATACTTATAAGTACAGGACCAGAACAAGAAATGTTCAAGTTTTTACAAGAGGTAGTCCCTCGTAGAAGGTCCAAGTATTAGAGTTTTAAAAAAACCACTTCAGTTTCATGAGACTCAAATATTTCCTTTCATTTATTGGAAGTATATCCCGAAAAAAAAACATAACAAAAGTCGATACCTTCTATCTATCTATCTTACCATCGTGTCTTTCTGCGGGAAGTTCTTATTCATTATCGGTAATTGGAATGAAAATGGCATTTTGGTTTTTTTAAATAATTTTTGTTGTGCATCTTTTGCCAAAGCTGATACTGTACGTCATGAATATACATATTTTAGTAAGTCTTCAGAATATTCTGTATAGCACAAGGGCACTTCGAACCAAATTTATCTTCGAAAAATTCTGTCAATTCTTTTATCATGCCTTGGTCAACTTCTATAACAGGGAATGGACATGGTTTTTGACAAGACTCCTAAAATGGTTGATACCAGTCATTTGCTAATTTCATTCTTGTCTTCAAGTTGATTAGACCCATATTTTCGTCATACTCTAAATAGTGACCCCTTCTTGGAAAAGTGATTTGAACAGAATCGAGCTTTTTTACAGTACGTATCACGAAATGCAAAAACTTGAAGGTTATTCATGATGTAATCAAAAATAAAATGACTAAAATATCAAAAGTCAGCTCATGTAAGTATATTAAAAGAGTAAGGAGAAATTTGTCCAAGATAATAAACATCGATGGTTGGAGTACTTGGCAGATATATATTTTTTTTGAAATCCCATCTCTATTGCAGCAAAGATCAGCATCTTTTTGCATCCCTTTTTCTATTGTAAAATGTTTGTTTGCAGCTTTATGGAGATTGGAGCTTTATGGAGATGAAAAATCACAGTTGCTTAATTACTCCTCTTCACATAACTGATAAGTCAGGTTGATAAAGGCAAGTTAACAGCGCTTACATTTTTGGTTTTTAGCAAAGCGTTTGACACGCTTCATCATGATCTATTACTCTCAGTTTTACATTTTATAGGTTTCAGTACAAATGCGGTTTCATTATTAGATAATTATTTAACTAATCGGTTGCAGCTAGTCGTTTACAATAATCGACATTCAAATCAAGTAAGAATGTTGTCAGGTGTACCGCAAGGGTCTATTTTGGGACCATTTCTTTATACCATTTACACGCTAAATTTTGGAAAATTTATTCCATTTTTACGCAAATGATACACAATTATATTACTCTCTTTTTTCCTTCGGAAGTAAATAATGCTTGTGGTAAAGTTAACGCTGATTTGTCTGTCTTAACTGAAATTGCTGCTGATCATTGTTTAAAGCTTAATAGTTTAAAATCGTCGGTTTTATTAATAGGACAACAAAATTAGCTTAATGAAGTAACAAATTTAATAAACATACACATCAATGATTAGCAACTTAAAGTTACGAGGAAGAAGATAAAGCTTTGTGAAGCATTGGTACTATCTCAATTTAATTATTGTGACATCTTATAATCAGTATATAGATAGTTTCGATTGTAACAGAACACAAAAAGTGCAAAATGCCTGTGTTCGGTTTATATGTGGTATAAGGAAGTTTAGCCATTTATCTAATTCCTTTAAAAAATTAAAATGGTTGTCGATGAAAGTAACAAGAAATTATCATGCTCTTTGCTTCTATCATAAATTAATTATTAGTAAGACACCCCCCTATTTTTATAATAAATTGACATTTACAACTGACGTATACAACATCAATATTCGTAGCAAAGGTTTATTAACCACCTAGACACAGGTCTGCATTCTTTGAACTATCCTTTTCTTTTAATATTGTAAAATTATACAAGTTAAGTCCTGAGTTAAAATCAATGTCGCTATATTGTTTCAGAATATCTTTAAAGAAATGTTTTTTTCAATTATTACTTCTAAATCTATTCTCGTTTTGTCTTGTATTATCTTATATACTTTTTTTATATACTTTAATTACATATGTATAACTTTTATTATGATAGAATATCCACATGCTTTTATTTATAGATTCGCGAAAGATCAGGAAACCACTTGTGGTGTACTGAGCATACTTCCTTTTTGTCTAAATTGATTTTATTATTATTATATCTTATATATATCTATTTGTTTTTTTTTGTTTTAATTTTTATTAATTTCTTTCAATAATCTTCAGAAGTTCTACCTACTTATTTTTTTAAAATTGACTCGACTGATGAACGTATAGCGCATTTAGTTTAAATTGAATCCACAAAAGCAAGTCTATAAGCTTCAGAACTGGTGATCCCGATGACCACTTTCCTTTTACAAATCAAAGGAAACTGCGTTTTCAGTAAATGTTTGTCCAGATCTAGCGGAATTTACAAAGCTCAAAGCCGCAGAAGATTAGCTTTGTATCCGCTATTCTGTACACTGCAGGGTAGTTGTCACAAATTCGAGCGGACGACATTATCCGTTGTAAATGAAACAAAGTGAAGCAAGTTAACAAAATAATAGTTCCGGTACAATTCAACAAGCTGAGCCTTTAATTTTAGCGCAACTTAGGACCGAAATACCAGCCTCATTTAGATAAGTACAAGGGAATAACTGTAAATTCCACACAAAAGCAATTACTCCCTTGTTTTGCTTATTATAATATTGCGGGAGCGAGCCTGCTCTGTGCTGTCCCCTCTGTCCCCAAACTATTTGTCAGATCCTTCCAGCAACGACTCGCAACATTGTGGTCTAAGTTACAAACAAGATTGCAGGGTGGGATAGTTTCAAAGGACATATTTATCATGCCTAACACATACCTGCCTGACCTCGCAGAGTCAGGGGGGCGGTTGGCGACGTTGGCGTACGTTGGTTACGCCATAATGCATCCACGTACGTACGCCGGCTGAATGTAGCAATCCTGGAACGTTGAGGCATCTCTGACAGCAGCACTTGAGAATGTAAAGTTTCTGTAAATGTGTCGACTAAGTCGCTGTGTCAGGTGGCAGGTCTGGAGGTGTTGGGAGCGCATCAAGTGATAAACGTTTGCCATTATGCTGTTAGGTAAGTTATGTTACTAGTACCTACACCGAAAAGGATCGTTATATACATGGCGTAACTTTGAACGGAGGTCATATTTATACGGAGGCCTCCTTTGACCTTTAGAAACACATAAGTATCATCGTTTACTCAAATTCCGTGGTGAAAACGAAATTTTCCTTTTAGTAATTTTTGGAACGGAATGCGTTAGTCGTAGCGCATGCACACTTGAGAACTGCGGTATGCACTGTCAAATTTCATAATTTAACGGAAACATTATTAAAGAACAAATTTTATTAAAAAGGAAATTTTCACACTGCCCGCGATGAAGTACTGCTCTTTGATGCGTTACTTTTATTGAATGGGTGTTTGACACGATCCCTATCATTCCATATACATGAAAATGTATTTTTTTTAAATACGATAATTTATGATATACTACCTAACAAGTAATCTAATATAAAACTCAAATAATAGTAAATACACTGAAAAAAAAATATTTGGATCAATTGCATACGATTTTGAAATTTTTAAAAATCTTGAGCGACCTCTAAAAAAATTTTTTTTAGCTAATTTTTTGAAGGGGCTCTTAAAACATGATAAACTAACGTATTTTTACAAGAGACACGAAAAAAAATAATCTTTTTTATTTTGGGCCACCCTATATAGTGTATAGAATCATTTGACCAAACTATTCAATTTTGTATTAAACAAACGATACATTAATATACAATACAAAACATGTTTCTATAAAATCTATGTAGATCATAAAATTAAGAACAGAATTCGTTTAACCGTAAGTATAAAATATTTATTTTAAATGCTACCTATTTTTAAAGTAAGAAATTATATCTGGGTAGAAAAAAGTATTTAAATAAAAAATAATTTCCTTGAAAAAAGAAAATATTTTCTTGCTTATATGTTTATGTATAAACGTGGCATACCTTAAATCAAATGTTGTATATTTGAAGCAAGAATTTCTTTGCGTGTAAATAATAATGAATGAAATACACAAAAATAGTATATGTATACAGGGCGAGTCAGTTTTTTGTAGACAAACTTTGTCAGGAGATAGAACACATGTTTTTAAAAAGAAAAGTTCCTATAAACATATGTCGTAGAAGGCTTCATTTCCGAGATACAGGGTGTTAAATATAATTTTTTTTTCTCGAATTTTCATTATAACTTATAAACGAATGCTTAGATTTTTTTCATGTTTGGGAGATAATGCCTAGTAATTAAGGGGCATAAAACAAGCGATAAGAATGTTCAGAAACTTGCACAGTGGCGGAGTGGAGGGATGCTCAACCCCTTTCTTAAACAGAACTTCTACGCCAATGACTATTTTTCTTAAAAACTGTTATTTTCATTATCTACATACAGTTTAACAAAAATAATGTCCCTTCTTCTGTTTCGAAATCCATGTGCGTTTCCGAGTTATTTTGATTTTTAGTGTTTGTTGTGGTACTAAATTAAGTAATTTATTTATTATCAATTATCGGCTAAATATTTAATTCTTTCAACGAAACCTACCTAAATATGGTTTGTTAAAGATTCTAAAAAGCCGAAATCTCTTATTCTTTATCTCTTTCCAATGCAGTTAAAATAAATATTTGTTATATCAAGCTATACTCAAATACAAGACTTTTATAAGTTGAAATCTGTTACATTACATACATGCAATACATTATTGTGCAGTTGCCAAAAAGTTTTAAGAAGTTGTTAATTAAATATTGTTATAAATTCAAAAAATTTCTCCATAAACATTAACATCAATGTTCATTCAATGTTTTTTTTTTTGTAATTTAGTTGCAGTACATTAGTATTTACACAGCACATAATAAATAGGGATTGTAACAATTAGTGTACTAAACAGATTTCATCTTATAAAAGTCTTGTATTTGAGTATGGCTTGATACAACAAATATTTATTTTAACTGCATTGGAAAGAGATAAAGAATAAGAGATTTCGACTTTTTAGAATCCTTAACAAACCATATTTAGGGAGGTTTCGTTGAAAGAATTAAATATTTAGCCAATAATTGATAAATAAATTAATTTAGTACCACATCAAACACTAATAATCAAAATAACTTGGAAAAGCACAGGAACTTCGAAACAGAAGAAGGAACATTATTTTTTTAAACTGTATGTAGATAACGAAAATAACAGTTTTTTTTCAAAAATAGTCATTGGCGTAGAAGTTATGTTTAATAAAGTGGTTGAGCACTCCCTCCACTCCACCACTGTGCAAGTTATTGAACATTCTTATAGCTTGTTTTATGCCCCATAATTAATAGGCATTATTCGCCAAATATGAAAAAAATCTAAGCATTCGTTTATAAGTTATAATGAAAATTCGAGAAAAAAAAATTATATTTAACACCCTGTATATCGGAAACGAAGCCTTCTACGACATATGTTTATAGGAACTTTTCTTTTTAAAAACATGTGTTCTATCTCCTGTTAAAGTTTGTCTACAAAAAACTGACTCACCCTGTATATAAACTTGTTTTACAGCATATGACATACTTAACATATTGTGGCTAATCTTCCACGGAGTTTAAAATAATTTCTAGTTCTAAGTTTTTCAGTTTAAATTTGTTCCTGTCTAACATTAGCGTATTGGCACTCAAAGCTTGCATAATCTCTTAAATGCTGTATCACTCTTAAAAACATTTTTTTATCCTTCTGATATTGTCTTCTTGCAACAGCATCGTTTTTTTCTGACAAGAAGTTAGCTTTTTTTTATTTGCATACATGATTTTTCATAATATACAAAAACTTGACAATGAAATCACAAAAATACTCTGCACCATCACCAAATACTGAAATAATTAACTTGATAAGGTTCAACCACACAAAGACACTTCACAAAGTAAAATAAAAATGTAACAGAATGAAATAGTTATGACAGAAGAGGGCAGGCTAATCTCTGTTGCTTTTCGTAAGCATTCCGAACATACCGCATTTTGTAATTTTATAGCTTTCTAGTATTGTTTTAACATTCCTATTGAATCATTTATACAGGGTGTCCTATAATTAGTGTCCAATACTTTTGAGGTAGATCAAAAATAAGATTATTTTTTCCTATAAACAAGGGTCGAAAAATGCTTGCTCAGGGAGCTACGCTCCTCTAAAAGGGGCCTCAGGAGATCATATTTTTCAAAATATTTCCAAAATCAGTTAACGTATCATGAATTTTTGGTATGGACACACAATGAATGTTCTAACGAACTACACGAAAACTGTTTAAAAATTTTACTCAAGGGTGTCTCAGGCAAGGGGGCTCACGGGTAAAATGGCCCTCAATTTTTTACATGTCAATATTTTCAAATTTAAACATCAAACT
>NW_019418661.1:0-3131 GCF_000390285.2 Anoplophora glabripennis | reverse complement strand
CTAAAAATCAAAAAAATATATTCAATACCCTGTATCTCGGAAACGAAGCCTTCTACGACATATGTTTATAGGAACTTTTCTTTTTAAAAACATGTGTTCTATCTCCTGTTAAAGTTTGTCTACAAAAAACTGACTCACCCTGTATATAAACTTGTTTTACAGCATATGACATACTTAACATATTGTGGCTAATCTTCCACGGAGTTTAAAATAATTTCTAGTTCTAAGTTTTTCAGTTTAAATTTGTTCCTGTCTAACATTAGCGTATTGGCACTCAAAGCTTGCATAATCTCTTAAATGCTGTATCACTCTTAAAAACATTTTTTTATCCTTCTGATATTGTCTTCTTGCAACAGCATCGTTTTTTTCTGACAAGAAGTTAGCTTTTTTTTATTTGCATACATGATTTTTCATAATATACAAAAACTTGACAATGAAATCACAAAAATACTCTGCACCATCACCAAATACTGAAATAATTAACTTGATAAGGTTCAACCACACAAAGACACTTCACAAAGTAAAATAAAAATGTAACAGAATGAAATAGTTATGACAGAAGAGGGCAGGCTAATCTCTGTTGCTTTTCGTAAGCATTCCGAACATACCGCATTTTGTAATTTTATAGCTTTCTAGTATTGTTTTAACATTCCTATTGAATCATTTATACAGGGTGTCCTATAATTAGTGTCCAATACTTTTGAGGTAGATCAAAAATAAGATTATTTTTTCCTATAAACAAGGGTCGAAAAATGCTTGCTCAGGGAGCTACGCTCCTCTAAAAGGGGCCTCAGGAGATCATATTTTTCAAAATATTTCCAAAATCAGTTAACGTATCATGAATTTTTGGTATGGACACACAATGAATGTTCTAACGAACTACACGAAAACTGTTTAAAAATTTTACTCAAGGGTGTCTCAGGCAAGGGGGCTCTCGGGTAAAATGGCCCTCAATTTTTTACATGTCAATATTTTCAAATTTAAACATCAAACTATGATAAGAGTTTTTTTTACAAAAAAATGTACTTTTCATTTAAAATGCTTCGTTTTCGAGAAAAATCGATTTTAAAGTTTTATTACATTATCTCAAGAATGGAAAAGGATTATATAAATAGGTGGGTAGGCCGTGAAAACAAACGTTTGTTTACTCGAATTAATTTGACAGATTATTAAACTCAAATTTTGCTTTCACTTTACGGTGCTATTGATATTAATCTAAAGAAAAAAATTAAAAATGCAACATTTTAATAATCGCGAGCTAGCAGACATTCATTTTGAGTATGGATTTTATAATGGGAGAGCACTAGCGACACAAAGGAAATACCAACGGCGATACCCGAATCGGAGGCAACATTGACGTAAAATATTTTCTACGGTCCATAGACCGGAAGGAAATACTTGATATAGAAAAATATCGTAATATTTATGATTTATGCATAAATTCGCAGTGTTCTTATTAAATTAAAAATTTATTTCTTTTTAATAAAAAAAGTATGAGAAGTAATAAACAAAATTCACTAACTAATCAAGGGTATATTCTCTTCCATTCTTTCCCATTGCTTCCAAAAAACAATTTTCAACTTTATTGGGTGAATTAATTATAAGTTATTACGAAAAACAAAAAAAAAACATTGATATAAGCTATGAATACGAGCACAGAAATTGAGCAAAGGTCTTAAATTTTACTTTTTAATTTGGAACTACACCTTAAAAAACACTATATTAAACATTTTTCAATTTATTTGTATATCCTATAGCCCGTATAGGAAGAACGTAAATTATGAAGATTTTAATATTAATATTACAATGTCCAATGAATTTATATATTTTTTAATTTAGTACAAACCACACTGAAAAGATGCAGAATCCAGTGGTATATTAAATTTGACACCGAAAAAAAAGTATGAAGTAGGTTTTGATAAATTCAAATGGCTTTAAGACTTTCGCGGCGAAGCATGTGCGGTCTCCCCTGAAAATTCGCCCACACAGAGCCCAGCCCGAGAACAATAAGGGCAGGTCAAATTTTCTTAGCTAAGGCTGAGTTTTACTTGGCCTTGGAAGGATCTCTACACCCATAACAAGTTGTAGTTATCTTTTATAAACTTGAAAATATATTTAGCTATTTGTGCGAATACTTGCATATGGAAACATTTCTTTATGCGTCAGTGGCGTATGGGAACGTAAATCAAAACACTTAAAAAAAGTGTTTATAGATATCAAAACTGTTTCAATCAATTCTACAAAAGATTTTCTTGGTAATTTACCTGAAATTTTCTAAGTGAAAATACAATGCTGCAATTGTAGCTCCTAAAAACAGTAACTTTAGAAGCGGAATTGACTTCATATTTGCGATGTGAAAGACTTTAAGTTCTTTGCTATGTCTCGAACCCGAATGCTTTCAATAAAAAAAACTAAATAACAAAAATGTATCCAGACGTCACCCTAAACGAACACAAAAAGACACAAGAAAACAATAACACAATAACCAGCCCAAAATAGACATGAAATTTAGATTTAGTAGTAGTTCAGACTTGATTTATACGTCGCGGCGCCTCCAGACAGTTTATTTGGAAGATGCCGTCAACTTTTTCCTTTATTTTAAATAATCATAAATTCCCGACGCTAGCTGCGGGCCCCTACGGAGAGACAAACATGCATATACAAACTAGTAGACATTATGTATTACACGATGCTGTCCCGACCTCCCAGCTCAAGTTCAGAACTTTCTGTTCCGGCAAAAGGGGATTTATCGGTCTCTAGTTGACGGACTCCGTGCAAGAATTCGAAATGCAAAAGCACGAAGTCTCTGATGTAACAGTCTATTTTTGATCTATACTGTGATTGTTTAGTGTAGCAAAATACCATTTAAATAGCAAGACTTAGGCACAATTTTGCGTAGTTTTGGTAGTTATATACAAAATCCTGCTAGGATTTTCACAAAACGATCTCAAAAATTAACTTAGCTCTTGTGGAGAGAGGAGTTTCTCCTACGATCTGTAGATGGATATCAAATATGCTCACTAAAGGCATCCCCCACACAAATCAGTGTGGGGGATGCCTCCACGAGAGGAAATGTTGCAAGGGATAGGGAGGTGTTTTATCACCACTGCTATGGGACCTAGTTCTAGATA
>NW_019418660.1:0-12331 GCF_000390285.2 Anoplophora glabripennis | reverse complement strand
TGGCTTTTCTATTTAAAGATGGGTAAATCGGAAAATGTCACGTTGAAAAATGTATCTACAGTACGCACCTAAAGTATGGAGTAAATTCAGTAAAAACGAAACAAATTTTTTTGGGGAAAAATCCTCGAACAGGTCAATTTTTAATATAAAAAATACATATTTTAGCATAAAAGGCGATTTTCAACCGTCATTTGTTTTCGAGTAATGACGTCATCGACATTTTTTTTAAATAACAACTCCCTATTTTTTTGATCTTGATTCTGAAAGATCGTTTTGTTATCGATCCGACAGTTTAAAATGTTATCTTACGTACGAAAGTTTTCGAGTAAATGACAATTGAGTGTTAGAACACGTAAATTTTATTCATTAAAAAAATAACAATTCAAGCTATGTCAAGCAAATACAATTCATTAAGTTTTCTACCTAAATTAAGTGTTCGAATTGCCACCCATCGACTTCTTGACAATACGCAAGTCTGTGTAGAAATTCTTTTTGCACATTATGAATTATTTCTGGGGTAATTTTGTGTATTTCATCTATAATACAATTTTGGAGTTATTCTAAATTATTTGGTCTATTAACGTACACTTTGGGCTTTAAGTAGCCCCATAAGAAATAGTCCAGGGGTGTAAGATCTGGGGATCTCGCGGGCCATTGTATTGGTCCTCGTCTGCTGATCCACCTAGGAAAACAATTGTCCAGAAAATCTTGAACAGGGCGCGCATAGTGCCGAGGTGCACCATCTTGCTGAAACCATATGGTGTCATCAGGAATATCAGGGTCATTATCGTTAGGAAAAATTGCTGCAAGTGCTGGAATAAAGTCATTTTGTAAAAACTCTAAATATCTTTCTCCTGTAAGGGTTCCTTCAAAGAAGAAAGGCCCTACTATTCTGTTGTCAACTATTCCAGCCCACACATTTAATTTCTGTGGGTNAACGTACACTTTGGACTTTAAGTAGCCCCATAAGAAACAGACCAGGGGTATAAGATCTGGGGATCTCGCGGACCATTCTATCGATCCACCTCCTAGGAAAACAATTGTCCAGAAAACAGGGCGCGCATCGTTAGGAAAAATTACTGCAAGCGTTGGAACAAGGTCATTTTATAAAAACTCTAAATATCTTTCTCCTGTAAGGGTTCCTTCAAAGAAGAAAGGCCCTACTATTCTGTTGTCAACTATTCCAGCCCACACATTTAATTTATGTGAGTGTTGGGTATGTGTCTGCCGTCCAGAGAGGATTTTCCCGACTCCAATACCTGCAAGTTTGACGGTTCACTGTACCATTGAGACAAAACGTGGCCTCGTCTAAGAAAGTATTTGACGGTGTAAATCTCTATTCATTTGACATAAATCATAATTTCATAAAAGTGTAAGAGGCGGTCGGGATCGTCTTCATTGAGTTGATATTTTTCCTGCCTCAGGATACGTAGCACTGTGGTCTGACTAATTTCATTGTTTAATGCAACCAATCGTGAAGTATTATGAGGATTATCTACCATACTTATATATATTATATCGCTTACAATACTTTGAAAGTCGGTATAACAGTGACACTTTGTAAAGATTTACACCTACGTGATCCATAAAAAACTTCAGGCATTTCGAAAAATTAAATTTGATAACGTTTTTGCTTTATTTTAATTGATTTGGGTTTTCTAACATTCAATCGTCATTTACTCGAAAACTTTCCTATATAAGATGGCAACATTTTAATTCTGTCGGATCGACAATGAAACGATCTTTCAGAATCAAGAAAAAAAATAGGGGGTTGCTATTTAAAAAAAATGTCGATGACGTCATTTCTCGAAAACAAATGACAGTTGAAAATCGCCTTTTATGCTAAAATATGTATTTTTTAAATTAAAAGTCGACCCGTTCGAGGATTTTTCCTAAAACAAATTTGTTTCGTTTTTACTGAATTTATTCCATACTTTAGGTGCGTACTGTATACTTGGCCCTACGTCAAAAGCACCCGTTGAGGCTTACAAGTTTCAGTCCAGGATTCCATCACCAATTTTCTTCCTAACAATTTTTTTTATTTCAATTGGTATTACTAAAATCTGAAAGCAATCCATGGCATTCGATATTTTTGCATTTTAATACATATTTTAATATGTTCTTTCAGAAAAATGTTACCTTCTACATCACTGCTTGAGATTATTGCAACCAATAATCTAAAGATCCTTGCTGAGTTTCATTTTGATCAGCCATTCTGATATTCATTATTCTACTAACACGTGTTTATTTTATATTATACTATTTTGAGAACTTATTGGATATAATTTGTTGTTAAATGCTGACGAAGTACATTAGTTAAATTCTGTGCAAGGTTTGCATAGTAAAAATTTCCATTGACCAGAATTGTTTGTCATCAACATTTTTTTGGTATATATTAAAATTAGATATAACTAGGAAAAATGTAAATTTATTACTCATTACACTAATTTCTGTTCAGCATTCACAAGTGGATGAAAGTATTGTATAAAGCTATTTAAATGAATTTAATTTATATATTATACAATTTGTAGTATTTATATTTACATGTAGGTACTTATGATTACATCTGTGCCGATTTAAATGCCGATATATTTAAATATTTAAATATATATTTTCATCAAATTTATATTTACATTATATTCTGAAGTGTTAAAATGCAACTTAAAATGTTCTAACTACCTATGTAATAATACAGATATTTAGACAAATACTCATTACAGTATTAATATATCTCATGAAAAGTCTTTTCCTTTCTTAGATCTTTAATAAAACATGAGGGTACCCTTTAAGAAAGCGAATATGTCAACTCTTTAATAACGGTGACATCCCAAATTACGCTGATAAAAATTGGCCCTGGAATTCTTCCAGGAAAATGATTGACACAACTGCAACTTAATGAGTCAGTTTCATAACTCGTTCCGAACCCTACCTAAGTAATTTCATATTTCAAATTATGTAAAAGAAGGTAAAAAAATTGGCACGTAGACAATGGTTAATATACAGAGTTACAACTTTTTAATTGTGCAATAGGTATCTTTCTTATTTTAGGAGACAGAAATGGTTAAATGAGCAAAAATATGCAGAATTTTATGCCGATCGTTTTCATTATTTTTAGTAAATTCCAAATAGTTCCGAAGATATTCGAAGGAAACCGATTTTATGCCATTTCGTATCTCTACAAATATGTGCAGAGCAGTAGTTAACTTTTGTTTTTGTTTTGGATGCCATATTGAATTTCTGTCTCATTAGAAGAAAGGGGAAATTCTCTTTATGACGATGTAGGTATAATTTTTGTTTTTTTTTCATAAATAAATAATCAAAATATTGAATATAATTTCAATAAAATAATCATGTAGCCACTTGAATTTTTTCTATACATTAATTTAGTATTTTTTTATATTTAGAATTTTTTTACACACCAACATTTACTTGCAGAACAATAAAAAGAGCAACCAACAAAACAACATAGATAAAGCAAAACAAAATTAAATGGTAAACATTTTTTATTACAAATGTTCGAAGTACATAGCTACTATTTATACACATTTTGACTCGTTGATATATCCTCTGATTAGCAGATGAAATCATGTCAGGAGCTATTCAGTTTATCGCTCTTGAAATATTTATTCTCAATTTTTCCTCATTGTCGTATTGCCTACTGATCCTTAAGAACCATAAAAGAAAAAATCCATGATGGTCAAATCAGGACTTCTCCTTGGTCAAGTAGCTAAACCACCAAGTAATGATACGCACTTCAAATATCTATGATAAAGTTTAAATTTACCATTTACTTTTGTTTTGCTTTATCTTTGTTGTTTTGCTCGTTGCACTTGTTATTGTTATGTAAATAAATGTTGCTGTGATAAAAAAATATTAAAAGTAAGGAATTAATTTATAGAAAAAATCGATTCCTCACATCATTTAATATCAGATTACCTACACATTTTTGTCTTAAAATTTTGAAAAACGAATTACGACCAAAAAAGAGATACCATAAAATCTGTTTCCTTCGAATATCTGCGGAACTATTCGGAATTTTCTAAATTTAAAAACGACTCCGTGATCGGCATAAAATTCTGCACATGTTTGCTCATTTCATAATTTTTGGAACTCTTAAAATGAGAATGATAATTAAGGCTGTCAGAGAGAGCCGCAATTCAGTGGCGTGTCAAACGCGTCAGCCGAGACATGCGTGGTGTATTAAAGGCAATTTAATTGATTACTTTTTAATAAATAATGTGTACGCCTATGTCCCGCGGCTCAATTCTGACAGCCATAATGATAACTGTTTGGACAATTAAAACGTAGCCCTGTATATCTAAGCAATTATATGGAAAAAATATAAATAATATAGACTTACTTATCATTTGAAAGCTTATAATAGGAAGTTAATTAATTGTCTGAAGTAGAAATCCAATATGTACTTTTAAATTACAAAAATAACATACTTACGAAGTAAACTATTACCACTATTTGTTAAATTTTTCATTGCGCCCTATTACTTATGAGTTATATTAAAAAATAATTACAGACCACGAAAGCATCTAAGTAATCCTAAATTTATCGGGTGTTTACCCATAAATTATTAATATTACCTGTTACATTATTTCACAATAGTTTATTAATAAAAATCGTAGACACAAGCGCTCGTATCTAAAAGAAAAAAAGTGCGGCTCGAACTCATTTTCTGCGGACAAAATCTATTGGAAAACAAAACAATACAGACAATTGTCGCCTCGCGACCGTTAAATTCATTGTGGCAGCGTCATTCGACCCTTCAGTTCGATTTCGCCGATTCGCGTTAAATTTCTAATTTGAATATTCTCTTCGAATTTTAAAATGCAGTGATTTAGTGCAGTGTGTTTGCAGTGCAATATGTGTCAGAAGATACATCATCACCTCAATACACTCTGTTTAGGTCAATTTTTAAATTATGTTAATTTACGAGACAAATTCATACGCACCGAAATTACCTGCTAAGTACATATTAAGATTATAAATGTGTCTGTATGTACTATGACTGTTTAAACTTTTTATACACATGCGAGGTGAATAACTCACAAAGAAACATTAATAAAAACATTTAATTTAGATTGTGAATATTTCCTAGCATAAAGAATAGACAATTTTCTTCGTTTTATTATCACACAGGGTGTAAAAAGTTGTATATTACAGGGCGTAAGATTAACAGTTTTCAAAATACAGCGAGTATTAATATTGGGAAGTTTCATCACAACGTGACAACAGCGCTTAACCTGCTGATGCACTCCACGAGTGCACGTGGCAGACTTGTCCTACGGAAATAATGTAAACAACTATTATTCTGAAACATTTAGTAAATTTCAAGGCAATTGTTTTCCAGTTTTTAAATAAATAAAATGAAATGTATCGACTTTGTAGTACGAAGATAGTGTTGTGCTTACATTCTATGTCGAAGTTTAGTAATTATGAATCTCTTAAAACAGGAACTTAACTTTTACTCAAATTACGTATTTGAAAAATATATAATTAAAGTACCCAAAGATTTACGTCGTCCAAATATTCATACGTATTAAAAATAATTTAGGTACTTACCAAAACGCAGAATTCAATAATTTTGAAACGCATGAGTTCAAAACAATATACAACATATTCTGAAAATGTTCACCATCATTTTCGCTGCACGCACGCCACCTTCGAATCCAATTTTCGCGCACTGGAGAACGCCTCAAGAAAAGGAAATAGCGAAAAACACTCCGACACGGTCGAATCCAGATACCAACTGAACTGAGTATTACTGGACACCTTAGTACTTCGTGTTAATAACTAGTCGCGCCGTTGTCACATTGCTCGATATGAAATTTATCGAATTTTATGTCAATATGTATTTCCTAATTAATCGAACTTTTGTATATCAAGTTGGAGATTTTGATAATTTTTTTCTCAGAAATGGTTGAGTTTAGGACCCATGTCATATACGGTTTTTTTGTTTATTTTAATTTATTCTATCTTCTGTTAAAATGAAGGTAGTCAAACTTCTAACACCCTGTATATATAATTTTTTATAGCCTCAGATAAAATATTATGTTTTATTAATTATGTTAATATGCATCCATTATGAAATATCATCACATTCACAGTATGTTCTTCATATTTTTAAAAATGTTTCATTTAAATACGATTTGTTTAATATTAAACCACTGTTAAATATATGTAACTGTATCTTTCAATAGCAGGATAAAAATGAGTTTTAAATAACTTTGCAAGGCAAGGCCTTGTTTTAAAAAAATTGTATTATTAAGTTACTGTCATATTTCTTTTATATATATCAAATGTTTTCTGAAAGAAAATATGAAGTAATGCAATATAAGATTTTTCAGATTTATTTTAATTTTTTCATAATCATCATTTCATCATTCATCATTCATCATCATTCATTTCATTCTTTCATAATTTTTATATAGGTAGCTACTACATTTTCCAATATAGATAATATATTTCTTCTCCAATTTTTTGACATATTTGTGTCAATAAATTTGAAATTATACGTTCCTTTTTAAAGAAAAAAATGGACATCTTAATTGAGTTTGCTTTAGTAAGTACAATTAAAAATGAAAACAGTATTTAGAGAACCATATGCAGGGTGTCCCAAAATAGAGGCCATACCATTAACCACATATTCTTTGGAAAAAAATAATGCGACTTTCCTTATGCCATTTTTTATTTGGGCGTCCCTATTTCAATATAAAGGGTGTTAAAGTTACATTTTAAAAAACTATTTTTGTTAATAATCCCATTGTTTTGTAAGATACACACCTGAAATTTTGCAAGTACTTTTATCTTATTCGGGCATACGTATCATGTAATTTTGGTGAAAAAAATCGAAGGGCGAATGGAGGTAACTGAGAGATGCAGTACCCTTTATCCCCTCCAATTATTTCTGAGTACGCCTATGCAGTTTTTTCTTGAAATATCAAACGTAAAATTTTCTTCTGATCATTTTATCTCTTTTGTAAATTTTTGTTTAAATGCTCCGTTTTGGAGAAAAACGACATGTATTGATGGGTTACAAATGTCTTAGCGGCTGATGAATGTCAACATAATGACATTAGTTACTATTAATTCTTTGATTTGGCAAATCGAGAAGTAGTAAGTGGTTATTAAGTTTTTAATTTAAGACAATATGGCTAATAGGGTGACAGTAGTTAATTTGACTTTTGCAGATATGGCAGATATGCATTTAATAACCACCCATGGTCGTTTTTCTCCAAAACAGAGCATTTAAACAAAAATTTAGAAAAAAGAAAATTCTACGTTTGATTTTTCAAGAAAAAGCTGCATAGGCGTACTTAGAAATAATTGGAAGTGATAAAGGGTACTGCATCCCTCAGTTACCTCCATTCGCCCTTCGATTTTTTTCACCAAAATTACATAAAGAGTATGCCGGAATAAGATAAAAGTACGTGCAAAATTTCAAGTGTGTATTTTACAAAACAATGGGATTATTAACAAAAATAGTTTTTTAAAATGTAACTTTAACACCCTGTATATTGAGACAGGGACGCCCAAATACAAAATGGCATAAGGAAAGTCGCATTATTTTTTTCCAAAGAATATGTGGTTAATGGTATGGCCTTCTATTTTGGGACACTCTGTATAAAGCCAATAATCCGTAATATTGCGCCGTTTTGGATTAGTGTCTAACAATACAGAGTGTCATCTAACGAATGTTACATACTTCAGGGGTATAATCTAGAACCCAAATGGTGTCGATTTAACCAAACTTGTTTAAACGAAAAATGCCGCAAAAAAGTAACAGGGTGTTTAAATTTAAACGTACCAAAATGTTACAGAAGAATATTCACAAAGGGTTGTAGTAAAATGAATGCCCTCTATGATTTAACATAATAGGAACATAATTACCACATACTTCACGAAGAGAAACTAAGCAACAATTAATTTTGCTCAAATCGGTTAATCGGGTTCCGAGTTAAGGAAGAAACAAGAAATAAAAAAGAACTTTTAACACCCTGTATCTTATTTTGCGACACCATTTGGGTTCTAGATTATACCTTTCAACGCTGTATAAAAAATAAATATATTATATTCATACTGTTTCATACTCCAACAAAATATTTTAATAAATATTTTTCATACATATTTTCCATTTCTTCCAATTGCTCGAAAAAATGTAAAAAACTGATTTTTTCCAATTTTTTCTGTTTTTTAAAATTGTTATTCATGACGTGACGTGATATAGCTTTTTCTCTCAATACTTCTACCAATACACATTGTTTTTTGTGTTTTAGTCAAATCAAATTCCCATAAAGCAAATGTAACGATACAAAATTATTTTGTTGATCTATATTTTGCCTCTTCACACACGATATTTAAAAATGTATCTGTAGACTTCCATGGCAGTTGTCAATGGTGGAACAATTTCGGGGCTGGTTGCCGCGTCATCCGTTTCGACTTGATGTTGTGCAAGACATATCACTCGCTTCATAAATAACTCTGAAACTGAACACTACCAGAATTAAGCCGTGTTGAAAATTTGTAACCGGTAATGCGCATTTCCATATGACATACGGAATAATATACATTTATTGTTTTTCTTTGTAGTTTTATATAAGCAACACTTTTTCATGTGGCTTAACCGTATCGTTCCAACATGCTAGAATCTTTATTGGGGAAATATTATGTGTGTGTAAGACCAGCTATTCGAATATATTAGTTAATACAGAGATTAAGAGATATGATGTGATGCCACGCGCGGCCATGTTGTGACGTCACATGGAGATTAAATAGCAACTTGAGGATACTGTTCGTGCGGGAATGACGGACAGTGCCTTTAAATAATACTAACTTATCTTTATACTTGGTTTTCATGTTGTGTGCTCCCTAAAGTGGTGTAAATTTCATGTTTGTATTACATGTGTTTGTGATTCATTTGTATTAAACTTTTGATTACTGCGGTGATTTTTAAAATTATATCTATTAACTACTTTCTGAAATGCATTGTTCTATTTTGGTTGTACAACAGATAACTAAAAACATTATATTTTCCATTTTCCAAATAAACGGAAACATGTTTAAAATTTGGTTTGAAGCCTGCGGACGTAAATATGTAACACTAAAAATGGTTGGATTTTTCAAGGATTTTTAAAGCATCCTACCATATTCGTCATTAGCTCCAGAAGTTGCTAAATTAATAGGAGTTGTTAAATAATGTAAGAATCTAAAAAAAAACTGAAAAACCTGCACAAGAGTTGCTGAATTATGTTGATAATACACTGAAAAAACAATTACTTTCTATTAAAGCAATCGGTTGTTTTGAATGCAGTCAGTTTACATTTATGCTAGTTACATTAAGATGAACCAGTTACATTCAATACAAATCATTTGATTTGTTTGAATTAAAAAAAGAAACAGTTTACAACAGGTTTGTTTATAATTAACAAATTAGATTTAATATAACCATTTATGATTTTAGAATATTTGTTAGGCGAATTAAAAGAATAAATTTTTAATACAAATTTATATTGGTTTTTATTTAATAAATATTATTTTATATTGGCCTATCAAACGTTACAATTAAACTTTAAAGGAAAATTATTCCAAATATATAATTTCTTAAATGTGAACCAGCTGGTTATAAAAGTTAAATTTTTATATAGTTTAAAACTATTATCAGTTCAATATTAAAAAATATTATTTAAAAATTACTCCAATCACGTGACCAAGTTATGTTCTCCCCTGACAGTCGTATCTTTGCCATCATGGCGACTATGTGTGCAAGGTGCCAGTAGTGAATTGTGTAGTTCAGTAGGCTAGTATGGACTATATCAAAAGGTAGTGTTTCTTGTTGTTCTTAGATCATATTCATAATATAACATGTGCATATAGTTACAGAGTGCTGGTTCCGTTTGCTCCTAATTAAAATGGATGCAGAAACTGTGGAAGCTAGGGTCAAACAAGTAATAATCGTCAAAAAGTCAGTTTTAGATAAGGACATAGTGTTGCTGTTGTAGTTTCATAAATTTATAATAAAACCCAATTTAAAAATCCGAAAATTATTTTTAATCATTAAACTGTCAACAACTATGACACGTAGTTTTGAACGATATATTTAAGTCTTAAAATTAATTTTTAGCAAAAATGAAATGTTCGAATAAAAGTATCGTATATACTAGTATGTGCTTTTTCTATTAGTAGGTCTCAACACTATGTACCTTTTCAAATTTAATTATAAACTTATAGTTAGATAAGTTATCTAATTATCAGTTTAATTAAATTTGAGAAAGTACATAATTTTGAGACTAATCAAGAAAGAAATACGTCCAATATTAGTGTAAAAAACAATTCACTTTTTATAAACCATTGATTTATTAATATTAAAATAACCTATTTTCACTGAAAAACTGTTAGTTCACATTAAGCTAAGATATATTTCTAATAATCTTATGTCATCTACATCTTAAAATATGTAGATTAATAATAAAGATGCGAAATGTAATATTACAGTAAAAATAAATTAACATTCAAATAAGATTTATTACAAAACTATGAACTTATTATTAGTTACTTTTCATACTATATATGCTAGGCAATATCCAAAACTAGGATTAGTTCATGGCAAACGATATTTATTTAGTCCAAATAAATCCTTTTTTCAGTGTACTGAAAGCTTTGACTATATACACTTATAGTCAAGGCTGAAAGGTAATTTGGTGATTGTGAAAGCATTTTTTATACCCTAGATGCGTAACCATGAACAATTAGCACGTGATGAACCAAGGGAACCGATTTTAATTCACCTTCTAATTTTTATATTAAGGATGCAGATCCCATTTTATGGATCAATATTTGTGACCTTAGGAAGCAGTAAATTTATTTATTAGGTTAGTAGGTATTTACGCCTATATCAAGTTATTTTTATATATTATTACATAAACAGAACCAACTGTAAGTTGTTTCATCAGACTCAATTGTTAGGAAACATAATTTTGTGTGTTACTTTTTTTACATACCTAGTACGTAAATTACTTTTAATCACGTCTTCAGACATTTTCTCGGTTGGAGATAATAAACATCGATCGAACAAGAGCAGTATGTATTTTCTTATATACATATATTACTTCAAAGACAGTAGTTATGTACTAGTCACATCTGCCTTAGATAACTAATTGTATGATTCTATCGACTTGCGTGCAAGAAAGGTCAGTATCAATTATTTGAACATCGTAGTTCTTTTATGATATTGATGATATTGATACAGGTAGGTATCATTTCAATATGACACATGCACACCTGTTAAAACTAGTCATAGAATAACTACCATGCTTAAATAATTGAGACTGATCTTCTTTACAGGTAAGTAAAATTAATCTTACAATTATTTTTTGCATCTTTGTTCTTCTATAGTGCATATTGATAGATGATTAAAGTAAATAATTAACCAAACTAAAAGCTGATAAGAAAGTTTCTTAAATATGTATACTTTTTTTTACTGTTTTCGTATTTGATCTAACTTTATATCAGTTTTGAAAATGTACGGGCTGTGTTTTTTTCCCTATTTTCTTTTTTTGTTATGATTAAAATCAACGCTTTTATGAAGAACATTGTTATAACAATACATATTACTGCTTTACCACTCTGGCATATTCAGAGATTTGATAGGTATTGTATTTCCGAAACCGAGAGAGTTGCATTAACTAAATTTGGACAGGACATTACTTCTACAATGCGAAAAATCGCATTAATGTTAAAAAACGTTGTCACCGCCGTTCTTGGTGGTGAAAACTCGAAATATTGGAATTATTCAAATTTCGTGGCTGAAAACATACATGGGTATTATATTTCTGAAACCGAGAAAGTTGCACTGACCAAATTTAGACAGGCCATAGCTAATACAATGCTGCGAAACATCGCCTTAATGTTAAAAATGTTGTCACCGCCGTTCTTGGTGGTGAAAATTCGAAATATTTGGAATTATTCAATTTTCCTGGCTGAAAACATACATATAGGTATTGTATTTTCGAAACCGAGAGAGTTGCGTGAACCAAATTTGGACTGGACATAGCTAATGCAATGCGAAACATCGCCTTAATGTTAAAAATGTTGTCACCGCCGTTTTTGGTGGTGAAAATTCGAAATATTTGGAATTATTCAATTTTCGTATCTGAAAACATATACGAGTAGGTATTGTATTTTCGACACCGAGAGAGTTGCATGAACCAAATTCTCTAAAGGGGTTGCATATATGTATAATGGGTGTTCAAATTTGAGTAAAATTTATAAATATACCGCCATTTGTGTTTTTTGTACCAGAATGGTTTAGATATTTTGACAG
>NW_019418659.1:0-12257 GCF_000390285.2 Anoplophora glabripennis | reverse complement strand
TCTGTGCTTTAGTTTTAACATATTTTTAATTACTGATACTTTTGGTGTCATATTTCTTTTGTGACTTGTGTAAACATTTATCTTATGTTCTGACATCAATAAATTATTATTATTAAGGTAGACACATCAGTTTGCAAATTGTTATCAATAGAATTAGCTATAATTTATGTAATTCAGGTTAGTAACAGCAGAGCGTCCTTTCATAAAACCTTGCTGGTAAGGTGCTATTTTATTAGAAATGTAGTAAATTTAGTCATGAAGTAAAATTTCAAAAACTACATAATTTATAATGGAGATGGGACAGACATTAGTAATGTTAAAATTACCTTTTTGAAAATTGGACACTTGAATATTTCTACAAATCAGGTAACCGGCACTTAATTACTATAAAGTGAATATTTTTTTAAGCTAATGCGAGAACACCATCCGGACCGGAAATCATTTTGGGTTTAATTATTCTTTTTACCACTGAAAAAAATTCAATCCACAAAGTCACGACTATGTATGTAATTATTAATGTTATTGCTGAGGAATAAGTTATTGCTGTTAGATGATGGCGGTAAATAAAATTTAGAGAACAAATCAGCAAATGCATCAATAATATCATTTGTCATATCCATATAACGTCGTTGTAATGCACAGATTGGGATATATTTGTTGATTCCCTCTTTACTATTAATAAACGCCCAAAATTTACCGGGGCTGTCTTTGATAGATGTCTTTGCGTCCGTAATAAATGCCTAGTAAGATATTTCTTGTTTATTTACATGTTTCTAAGACACTTCCAAAACTTGATTTCTAAATTACATCATTTCCGAAATCACAATCGTAATAATATTTATTCTTGGATACCCTTCAACAATAACAGCGACTGTGGAGTGAACGCAAGTATGCCCGCAATTTTAAAGCTTTTTCAATTCTGCTCACGACGAATTTTGGTTTGGATATGACAATAAAATCATCACTTAAAGAATAAGAATGAATTAATGAATGAAAGAATGTTATTTTATTAAATGTTCAAATTGGTTTCCCTCTGCTTCCATACAATAGTAAAATCTTTGCCCACTTCCGAACGAATATTTCGAAGCATTTCGGGGGTTATTTGATGACATTCTTCAATAATTCGCCGACGAAGCTCCTCAAGTGAATTCGGTCGTGTTGCATAAATTTTCGACTTTTAAGGGTCGGTCAACCTGGAGGCGGACTGTCGACGCAGACGGAACTACCGCAGTCCGCCGCGGAATAGGATAGTCAGACAGAAGCCGGCAAATCGAGGCGAACATGTATGAAAACGGTTATTGTCAAGAGTGTGTATTGTTTTCTCCAATACACTTCTTGTGTTTCTCGTGTTTTCTTTTATTCTCATTTCAACATGTCCAGCAGTTCCACTGACGAAAAAGAATTGCTTCTTCTGTTCGCTTTGAGTCAAGACGAAAAATAAAATGGGTGCATGAAATAAAGGGAAAAAAATAGTGAGGATGGCGAACATCATATAAAAAACACACTATCGCACAAGATCTATTAATGTTTCCATCTCGTCAGCCATTCCAGGCCGCGCGAACTTTGTAGAAAATCACAAGTGCTCCTTTGCCCGCTGCGAACTAAATTAGTCTGCTGCGGCAAACCACTTTCTATTTTACCAGAATAATGCAATCTTATGTTACAGAAAGTGCGCGGCGGACGGGCGGGCGGCTCGGTGCGCGTGGACTGTCCGCCTCCTGGTTGACTGAGCCTTAAGTGTCCCCATAGAAAAATGTCTAGGGCGTTAGATCTGGGAGGCCACTCAATTGAACCTCTGCGACCTATCCAGTGATTAAGAAAATCACGCACAGCTACGGCATAATGTGGTGGAGCACCATCGTGCTGAAAACGCACATCCTCTTTTGGCAAAGCGTTGTCATTTTCCAATACTTCCGCAATCATTGGTAGGTATTCGTTTCCAGTTGATTCAAATACATGTTTCCATCCAAATCCCGGTAGGAAGAAAGGCCCTATGAGGTGGTCTCCCAGTATAGCGGCCCGAAAATTCAATATCCTCGGATGCTGCATATGAGTTTCATGAAAAATGCATGGATTTTCATCACTCCAGTAGTGACAATTATGGCAGTTGACTCGACCATCCCGTT
Source organism: Anoplophora glabripennis (assembly GCF_000390285.2). Taxonomy (NCBI): domain Eukaryota; kingdom Metazoa; phylum Arthropoda; class Insecta; order Coleoptera; family Cerambycidae; genus Anoplophora; species Anoplophora glabripennis. The sequence continues at coordinate 10,131 of NW_019418659.1, read as the reverse complement.
GGAACGTACATTCATCGGAAAAACAGATTGAGTACAAGCGATTTGGATTCCTTCGGGTACGATCACTCATTTCTTCACAGAACTGAAAACTGCGATCAGGATCGTCTTCATTAATTTTGTATGGGTGATACTTATGAATTTTTAAGATTCGGCGGCAACTAGGTACAGAAATTCCTAAAGTACTTGTAAGTTTTCTAAGAGTCGGTTCAGTTGCCACGTGACCCTGAACAGGTACCTACCTGGTTACCCTCATTACGTACGACCTGTTCACATTGATGCTTTCTGTTTGCAACCGATCCAGTTTCCTTAAATTTATGCAGGACGTACCGATGCGAAGTATTTTGTCAGGATGACGATCATTAAAAATCTGTGCTACCTGCCGTAGTTATTATTCTTGTAGAACAAACTAATTATATCCACTTTTGAACCATTTTCACGAATTGGAATTCATTCGACTTTGTGATGATTTTACGGGATATTATCTCGACAAGACAAGACGAGACAATATTGTCTCGTTTAAAGTAAAACAGATAAAAAAGTTGAACTGATACAGTATGAAGATTTTGTATTGACTGATATACGAAAAATCAAAACAAACTTTTATATCAAAACATTGTTAAAGAATGTCGTCAGTAACGCCCGAAATGTTCGTTCGGAAGTGGAGCAAATATTTTATTATTGTATGGAAGCGGAGGAATAACATTCTTTCATTCATTGATATTTTGTCTTATTCTTTAAGTGATGATTATATTGTCACATCCAAATCAAAATTTAAAAAGACATATGTATGTCGTGAGCAGATGAAATAGTATATTACATAATAAGTGTTGTAAAAGCATTTTACGCACGAATGGAAAAGTTACGCACGACTGCGCGTAGCGTCGAGTGCGTAATTCTATGAGGGCGTAATTGCATTACACCACGTATTACGTACTATACTTTACCTACGACCACTACTGTAAATACTTAAAAATACACCGTCTGCGATCAATGTGATTCCTATTTTACGTACGATAAAAAAATCGCACAGCTTGGTAAAAAAATCGTACAGTTTTACTCAATGCCACAACGTTCAGAGGTACATGCCTTACCATGCACTTAAATTTATTTTTTTTTTAGAAAGTTCATAGGTATATTTTATTTTACTTTTTATTATTTTCTGTGGAATTGCCACAACCTTTCGCTTATTTGGGAGCACCTCATAACCGTCTTTTCTTTTTGGGGTTTGGGGTAAGGGTAGGGTAAGAGGTAACTCTTTTTTTTGACATGTTCTACAAGTTTTCAAAAAATAATGTCATACTCACATTAATTGTTCATGTTCCTTTTTTTTTTATGATGCCATATTCACTGTGACGATTCCTTCGTTGCTATCTAGAGTGCTTCCATCGGGCCCTCTTTATTTTTGTAGTTACCTATTGTACTCCCAAAGATTCCTTTTACATACTAACTTCACACCAATTCAACCATAAGTTTGTACTGGGATTTACAACGAGCCTTTTTTCCACTATGTATTTTGTTTTTTTTTAGCACTTTTTTTTAAACGCTTTACTGTCTTTAGATTTGACTAGAAAGCACTTTGTATTTGGCTAAGTGCACATTTTTATATCGCACGAATAATGCCGACTGTTCGTTGTAGCTGGCGTTTGTTTAACATAGAATTGGCATTATGGCGGTTTTCCACTAAACGGATTAAGTTTATGTCCTGTTTGTGTTTTCTAGAACCTGAAAAACAAAAACAAAACTGAAACAAACCCAAAACTCTTGTTTCCATCCGGGCTATATTTTGTTCGAGTTTTGTTTTTGTTTTCGGTCCTTTTCCACTGGTTGTCGCGAGGAAGTCAGAACACATTTTTCCAAAAACCAACCAACATATTTAGAGAAGATTTTTTTTATTCTTAGTTAGGCTGGTTTATACTGAAGTCCTTGGAAAAAAAGTAAGTGTGTATATGTACGGTTAAAGTGTTTACTTGGTTAGTTAGTTTGTTACGGGCTTATTTTTTGTTTTTCTCTTTTCTTCTCATTATTTGAAATCAGAGATTATCCTTATCTGATTAATTAAAAAAAAAAATACAATTGGAATGTTTTAACGACGACTGTTGCTTAGCATTAGGTTAAATTTTAATTAATTATAGGCTTATTCGCGCAAATATATGAAAAATATTAAAACAATAGGTTTTATTGATTTGAAATTAAACGCGGTTTACCGGCANTTTTAACAATCATCGACCTCTGGTCGTCTGGGGTCAAGGTAACATCAAGGTCAACTCAAGGTCATCGACCTCTGGTCGTCTGGGGTCAAGGTCAGCTCAAGGTCAAGTCACGGACATCGACCTCTGGTCGTCTGGGGTCAAGGTCAACGACCTGCGGTCGTCTGGGGTCAAGATCACGTCAAGGTCATATCAAGGTCATCGACCTCTGGTCGTCAGGGGTCAAGGTCACCTCAAGGTCATCAACTTACGGTCGTCTGGGGTCAAGGTCACTTCAAGGTCATCGACCTACGGTCGTCTGGGGTCAAGGTCAACGACCTCTGTTCGTCAGGGGATCAAGGTCACCTCAAGGTCATCGACCTACGGTCGTCTGGGTCAAGGTCAACGACCTCTGGTCGCCAGGGGTCAAGGTCACCTCAAGGTCATCGACCTGCGGTCGTCTGGGGTCTAGGTCTGCGCATTGCACATGCTCCGCTCAGCATTCTCATTTATACACTACTAAAGGAGATATCGTACTTCGACGCACTAATGCCGCACCCTGTATGTATGTTTGGGCGCATACCTATAACAAGGAATATTTTTAGACTTTTATATTCTGTGTTACCTATAAGCGTAGCAAATGAACTGAGACACAAGAGGCCAGTCCCAGCTAGAAGATATGACTCAGTTACGCTGCTTTTTTCTGGAATAGTTGGTTTCTCCGATTACTGTGCAACCAATGCTGATTCTGTAGGAGCTATGAAAATAGTAAAATTATTAAATGAATTGTATACGAAATTTGATGATTTAACAGACCCCAAAGTAAATCCAAATATTTACAAGGTATATTATTTTAATTATATAGGGTGTTTGTAAATAAGTGCGAAATATTTTAGGGGATGGTTGCCGAAGTTATTTTGTGAAAAAAAGTTCATATAAACGTAGGTTTAAATATGCTTCGTTTCCGAGATACAGTGTTTAAATTTTATTTTTTTATTTATTTTTATTAATTTTTTCAAAAAATTTTAAAGAAACTCGAAATTTGATGGTTATATTTTATTTTGAAATATTGACAGCAACCTACTTGATAATGTATCAATAGAAATTAAAAATACACAACTACGGCAAGCACCCCCTAAAATATTTCGCACTTATTTACAAACACCCTGTATAACTTTTAAATTATCTTAATTACAAGCAAGATCTGTCTGAATTACATTGAGAATAATTCATAGAAGAAAATTGTGTGGTATTTTTTTTACAACATTAATCTCTACTTAAGATATAAAATTAAAATTATATTAACTATTAGACACATAATAATTTATTCTTTAAAGAATTAAAAATAAAATTTATAAAATTCTTTATTTATTTTGAGGTTGAAACTGTGGGTGACAAATACATGGCTGTAAGTGGTATTCCTGAACCATGTATAACACATGCCAGAAATATTGCCCGTTTGGCATTAGATATGATGGACAGAAGTAGGAGCGTTATATTCGATGGTGAATTTGTGGTATGTAATAAAATGATGTCCTCTGTAGTTCATATCAGCATAAGTAAAATCATGCGAAATGTTCTTACTAAAATTTTTTCCAAAGTTTATGGAAATATACATACTAGTAGGTTAGGTATAAGAAAAGCTGCCAACTCATTTTACAAATCTATTAAAAAATTTGCATAAAATTTATTTTATGCCCCTATACCTAAACTCTATAAAAACATACATTGACGGCCCTAGATCTTGATAAGGGAAGAGCGAGATTGTCTTTAGGCGCCCTTTAGTCGACAATCGTTGTCGCCGTCGACAATGTGAAATCTCACATCACATAAATTATATTTCAATTTATGTTAAATAATTATCAATTTTTTCAAAAATCAACTTTTATTACAAAAATCAACACTTGATTGAAATGAATTGAATTTAACAACGCAAGTGTGCCCCACCTGCGCGGTGGGGGCTGCGTTCCCACATGCCTCTCAAACGGCGCCATCAAAATGTTATTTTTCGCTCGGAATTATATATTTTCACGTCATCGGCATAAAGAAGAAAATTTTCATCGATGTTGTTAACTAAATCATTAATAAACATAATAAATAGTAAAGGACCAAGAATTAATCTCTCCAGGAACTCCAGTGATGGCGCCGCAAAGCCCGAGTGTATACGTGTGTAGAGCTTGCTCTCTACAGATTCGTACCAACGCTTATAAAATACAGTGTAAAGAGTGTAAATATTGGTTCCATAGGGACTGTGCGAACCTAAGCATAGATGACATTCAACACTACCTCAAAGATGATAAGCTTAAGTGGGTATGTAATACATGTCATATTTTAAATAAATCAGAACAAAGTGAACCCACAGAACTATCCACAACAGCTGTTAGCTTATCAGCAGATTATCTGGCGCAAGAAAACAAACATTTAAAGAGACTATTGAAAGAAGTTGAAGAAAAAAATGCATTGCTGATCGAAAACAAAAAACTATTAGAGCAAAGAATTTCCGATTTGGAAACAAAACATGTGAGTGGTACAGTTACTACTACTATGAATAAACCTAAGAGCAGTTCTCCTGTGAAACTCGCAATTACAAATACAAATAGACAGCCTAGCAGTATCAACATCAATCCAGTAGAGGTTGGTGGGGAGCCTTCAAAGTCACAAGTTTCGCTAGCTAACACATCAAACAATACATTAGTGCCACCATCTAATTCAGCTCATGGTACAGATACAGGGTGTAAAACTATAAGACGAAAGCACAGAAATGTGTTAATTGGTACTGGTAACAGCGGTGACTCAAGTAGGGATAGTACAGTATTTTCAGGTAATGAAAATAACAATAAGAAAGTGTGGCTTTTCTTATCAAAAGTCAAAGATGTTGNTTATTAGTTCCGACCGATAAAATTGTTGAACAAGAATGAACAAAGAGAAGTAAAGCGACCAATGACATAAGATAGTTGTTTATGTTATAGATACCTAAAACAGTTACAATTTTTACAATATTTTGTCTTCTGATAGCTAATGAAAATTTATTTCTGAATAATATTATGAAATGTTAAAACCCAATATACAGTGTAGGAAAGTACCGATGGTCTATCAGAAGTTACGTGAGAGCGATAAAGTAAGCCATAGAAATCCATGTGATAGACAAGGATGGCTATAATGAAGGCGTCTAATAGTCAATGCCTATTTCGCCCTTCCACAAATAAGAAATGGAGCTTATTTGTGGAAGGGCGAAACGGGCGGTGTCTATGAGACGCCTTCATTATAGCCATCCTTCTCTATCGCATGGATTTCTATGGCTTACTTTATCGCTCTCACGTAACTTCAGATAGACCATCGGTACTTTCCTACCCTGTATGTACGAAGTATGTTTAGAAAATAACCGAACTTTATTTTTTTAAACTTTATTATTAGTTTTATACATTATTGGTGCTTGTCTCCTTCCCTATTCACACACTATTCCAGGCGGTGTTTCCACTTCGTGAAGCTGTCAAGGATAGCTTCATTTGAAACGGCCTTTGCAGTATGTGACGAATTTCTTTTGATGTCATGAATAGTCTGAAAACTGCGTTCTTTTGGCACTGATTTTAATTTCGGAAAAAGAAAAAATCACAAGGAGTCTGAGCTGGCGAATAAGGAGGGTGAGGGAGGAAGTAATCTGATTTTTGGCACAAAATTGACGAGGTGACAAAGCTGAGTGTGCGGGCACATTGCCATGGTGCAGGAACCATGAGTTGTCTCGCCACAACTATAGTCTTTTTTTTTCACATAAAACGCCTTGATAGTACACATGGTTCACTGTTTCACCTTGAGACAAGAATTCAAATAGACAGTGAGCACACTTTGATTTTGGATCGAGACTGACGTGCTTTCTTGTAATGTGGAGATCCTTTGCCAATCCATTGTGATGATTAAACTTTTATCTCAATGTCGTAGCCGTAAACCCAGCTTTCGTCTCCCGTTATGATCCTTTGAATGAATGTTTTATAGTCATTGGATTAAGAAGTTGCCGACAAACGTCCATACGATTTTTTTTCTGTTGTTCGGTCATCAAACGAGGAATAAATTTGCTGCAACTTGATGCATGTTTAATTTTTCAGTAAAAATTTCATGGTATTACTCAATTGAGATACTAAACTCTTCAGCAATTTCTCTGGTAATCATTTCGATTTGCATCAGTTGAAGTCCAGGACCTTCCTGGTCGAGGATCATCTTTAATTGACTAACGACCACTTTTAAATCGTGAAAGTCATTCGTAACATTGCGTATGAGCCAGAGCATCATCTCCGTAAGCTTATTTCAAATGTTGAAAATTTTATGCTGCATGATTGTTCCAGAAAATCGCACATTAAAAAAATCGTTACTAACACTTAAACACATTGCACTCAAATAATATCATGAAAACTAAATGAGATATTAACAATCCAAAAACATGTGGTTGCATAGATTATGCGCAAATTCAAAAAGTTATAGAAATAAATCGGAAACATTTTAAGAACTGGGTACAATTTATCAAAGATCTGCAGATTGCAGCATCGAGACAAAACATCTGAATATGGTTCAGGCTGAGGCAGTACAGTATTGGGGGTCATGAAGGCTTGCAAAAAATGTAATAAAATTTCCAGGGTCTTATTTAAAAAAATTGATGATGACCCTGGAGAGACGAAACGTTACATACAAAAATTGATTATGCCATTCGATAAAGGGTAAAAAGTGGCCATGAGAAAGTGTTCTTCTTTTTTCAATATCACCTCAAACAAGGCTGAAATTAAAAAAAACAAATCATGTTAGCCTTGATTTTTTAGAGGCATAATGTTGGCGCCCTGATTACGCAACTTTGCCCCTATTTAAGCTACTTCGTACCTCTTACCGTTTTCGAGATCCCTGTAGTGAGAAGCGAATTTGTAACAGCCTGCATACTTGATTCTAAGGGGTACAGTCAGCGACTGTCTTTAAAACTCTTACTTCGTATTTAAAAGTTGAAAGTATAGGACAACATAGAATATGAAAAAAGCACTGCTTGAAAGATGATTTCCTGTCATGTAGTTTTAACTTTTAAATATAAAATACAAGCTTAAAAAATATATATAAAACAAGAGACAGAATTAGTAAAAACAATATTTCCAATTATTCTAGAATTCATAATTCTTTAAAATAATAGTTTGCATTTTTTCACTGATAGGGTTTACCACCAATTTTTGTTTTAATTGATCAGTAAAATGTTCAAGACAATTTATGGCAATTTCAATTTTCACAATTTATCAAAGTGCATGTAAAAGTTAACTTATCAAATTGTTTGTAAAATTGTACTACCAATTTTCTCCAAAACGGTATACAATTTCTATATCAGATAAGCATTTTAGTGTCAATCAGAAAAATATATATATATATATTTTAATTTTGGGGTCATTTTTTAAAAGACCTTACCGAATTATCATAAATTAATTTTAGGGTTATTAAAATATATTTACGTTTTCGGCGGTATACCTTTACCACTCCATATCTTCCAACTACTTTTTTACATTTCGGATCCATGTACATAGTAATTTTAGCTAAATTTATTTTCTGCATCAATTTGGTGCTATTTTGGCATATAATAACACTTTGTATATGTTACGGGCAAACCCGATTTTAGGACAAACTAGTTTCTCCTAGGCCAAACCAGTTCATCCTTTATGCGATAGGAAAAACCGGTACAGACTAGGCTAAACAGGTCCGTCCTATGGCCGATAGGAGAAACTAGTTTAACCTAGTCTATTGTAATAGGGAATAATAAAACACCAGAACTAATAAAATCATTATGCATTTATTAATTAAATAACATCAATTTTACTTATTTTTGCAGGGTGTACTCTGATGACATTTGGAATTGCAGAGCACCTGTTTTTTCTTGCAATTGCACCTGTTTGCCAAACATTTCTTTACGCAGCTGTACCTTACAAAACCTAGCCCTGATCCAACCGAATGTTTAGTGGCTGCAGTCCTCAGAGATATTTCAATATCTTGGTTAACATCGCCCACCTCTAAAAATTTCTGAATGCAAATGTCGAATTCAGTTCTGAAAAAAAAACAAGTCAAAAGTAATATAAACTTATCAGAAAAAATTAACAATCTAGTGAGTAAAAAATACTTGTAAAGTACCTGCAATATAATTTTTGCAATACACCATGTTTGGTGCCAACTTTGTAAAGGCCCTCATCATTTCTCTGAAGAATTACCCCAATGATGTTTCTGAGGTCACCTCTGCCTTTGTCTACGTCTGGTATTGGTATAGTAATATGTCTCCAATGTAGGCAGGTGGATGGGACTTGTCCGAAGAGGCTTTAATTTTTTTTGCTTGCTTTTCAAGATTTTCTGCCGCCGCTTTTCTAGCTTCTTGAATGTTCTGTGTGTCAATTTCCATAACACCACCATTACCATCTTCATTCTGGTTACAATTCGAATTATCTTCGATAACTTTTCTAAGGTCGTCCTCATCCTGAATGTCATTTATTATTTCTTGCGGTAACGATGAAGTCTAAAGCCCTACTCTAGGCTCAATCCCAAATAAGGCCTTGTAAGGCGATTGTTTTATTCCTGAGTGGAAGGCGGGGTTTTTCATGAACTGGACATATCTTAAGCCCTCCGACCATTTCGTTGAATCGTTGTCCTTCAACCAAGAACTTATCATGTTCTCTATATCTTGATTAGCACGTTCAACTGAACCCTGACTTTGACTGTGCCTTGGTTTTCCATGCACAATTTTAAGTTCTGGCCAAAGAGAAGCGAGCTCACTAATCACATTATTAACAAATTCTCTACCATTGTCAGATTGGAGAATGCACGGCGCTCCTATAGTTAAAAATATATCATTCAGGTTGTAGGTCACTTCTGCTGCTCTCTTAGATGTTAACGCACGCAGAAGAACAAATTTTGTTAAATGGTCCTGGTAAACCATAATAAATTTAAATTGTTCATCTGGTTGTGTCTGAAAATCGATCAAATCCACTTGACATCTGCTATTCATTTCAGAGTGAAGAATAGGCTTTGAAACTAATCCCCTCTTCTTTTTTGTCTTCTTTTGTTGACACACATCACACATTGATAAATAGAGGCTTATCATTTCTTTTGTGATTTTAGCATATTTTTTTGATGTCTCGGCTAACATCCTGTCATGTCCGCCGTGTCCAACCGCCACATGAGCTGCATCAATCACATCATAAAGCTCATCAGCCTGTAGATAGTATTTTATATTTCCTTCCCCCGCGCTATACGTTTTGTCACATCTCCAATTTTTAGCACACCAAACCGTTTTAGTCGTCTTTGTTGTAATGGTGTCCTTTTTGCCGACTTTTCAGCGTCTTCCACTTGTTCAATCAGTTCCGAATATTTATCTGATGACAACACATTATAATGAGAAGAGTTTTTAATTTCACTTTCCAAAATTTCTGTTAAAAACTTTTCTCTCCACTGTTTTTGATCGGCTTGTCTACTAGATGTAAAAGGCTCATCCATGATAACACAAAACAAAACCGTATAATGTTATATTCTTTTACTAATATTTATAACAATAACACGTAACAACTAACACGTCCTCAATTCAAAGCACAATGAGCGTTTAAAATCAACAAGCGGGGGGCAAGTGAGGATGCGGCGGGAGCGCAGGGCATGAGAAATACGATCGGGGGTTTTCCCGCATGCACAGGTCTCGATACGTACTCGCTTAAACATTTTTGGCTAGGCAAAATTAGAATAGACTAGGCCAAACCTGTTTATTCTGAAGTGTACTTATTTATATTAGGCTCAACCAGTTCAGCCTAGGTTAAACTAGTTTCTCCTATCGGCCATAGGACGGACCAATTTAGCCTAGTCTGTACCGGTTTTTCCTATCGCATAAAGGATGAACTGGTTTGGCCTAGGAGAAATTAGTTTGTCCTAAAATCGGGTTTGGCCGGTAACATATATA
>NW_019418658.1:11451-14027 GCF_000390285.2 Anoplophora glabripennis | reverse complement strand
CACATGTTTGCAAGTGACCCATATTTGAAAGCACAACGTCAAAAGCGCCGCAGGACGCCGCCGGACGAACCAGCGTTCCAAGAAGGGCTGCTGGCGCCGGTCACCAGACGCGTACCCATGAACGACCGACTTCAACCACAAGGCACTCTCCAAGGACTCTCCAGCTAACCCTCAAACCGTCAACACGTCTTTTTCCACAATATAGTTATCAATAAAACAGTTTATTATTACCGTTGAGAAAGCGTTTTATTTCTTGCTGTACAGCGAAAGCAACCCTCAGGGGTCTTCTAGAAATTCACGTGCCACATTGAGAATATTGGGAAAATGACTAACGTTAAGTGTGCCTTTTACAGGTCATTGTACCCCTAAAAGCCCTACAGAGTTTCAATTCGATCCATCAAGCCGTTTTTTGTTTCATCCGATTGAATTTTTAAAAAAATTAAAGGATCACGTTTTTTGCCTTTATATGCTCATAATCTGTAAAAAAATGAAAAAAACATTTATTTCCTGATTTTTTTACATCTTATTGCAGAAAGCGTTTGAAATAATTTTTTAAATTTTTTTGAAAAATTTTTTTGTTGGATTCACTCCAGAAAATTTATCTCAGTAATCCCCAAGCATTTTCGACACGATTCCCCTACTTCATTTCGTGATTATGCTGACCGAATTTTAATTAAATTTAAAAAAGTTGATATCCCTAACCGAATATTGACCTCGATCTACACCTTTTTCAGAGGTTATTGCTGCGATACTTCTGAATTCATAATACGCTTTTTCAGAATTTACAGAACACTAAAACAAAGTTTTTTTCAAACCACCTTTTTTTCAGTAGAAAAAAAATATTTTTTTGTCATAACTTCAAACGCTTTTCGCACGTGTGTAAAAGAAGCGTAAATCCGACCGTGCAACCTCCACGTGGTACGCTTTGGGTAACGCTAATGCCGGCGGTTTTGTGAAATTTCTGAAAATCAGTCCAAAAAATTTTTTTTTCGAAAAAACTTATCAATATTTTTTTTTTCATTATTTCAGACGCTTTCTCCAATAAGAATGTAAAAAAATCAGGAAAAAAATTTTTCTTTCATTTTTTTACAGATTATGAGCATTTAAAGACAAAAAAACGTGCTCCTTTAATTTTTTAAAAAATTCAAACGATTGAAACAAAAAACGGCTTGATGGATCGAATTGAAACTCTGTAGGACTTTTAGGGGTACAATGACCTGTTAAAGGCACACTTAACATTAGTCATTTTCCCAATATTCTCAATGTGGCATGTGATTTTCTAGAAAACCCCTAAAAGTCCTATTTTTTACGATTTTTCAGTCATGTCAAGGATAAAAAAAAAGTTTCTAAAAAACCGTGCCAGAACCTTGTAGAGAATTCATTCAAGTTTCTGAAACCCACCGTCGATTTTATGTGCAACCATTTTTTTTGCAAGATCCTAAAATTAGAAACTTCAAGCTTCAAATTGCTTTTTTTTTACTCCAATACGACCATTTGAAAAATAGCCGAAAATTTAGATTTTTTTTTTATCCCTTAATTTTTACCACTAGTTTATTTAAATAAAATAAAACAACCAAGAGACACAAAAGCTTTTACTGAAAATCCAAATCTGCAAATAAATGTTAACATCTTTTTTGATAGGTGAAACCCCACATACCTCTTCTAATTCTGACTACCAATCGATAGTTTTTTTTTATCTAATTTGCTTTGTTTCGAGGTGAAAACATTGGACTGTACATATTTTGTGGTCTATGCCTTCAGTGGTTCCTGAATTAACTGTGTTAGACTTATTCATTATTATACAGACTTTAGGAAAAAAAATAAATCTGGATTTTTTTGCTTGTTTTGACAAGAGGAATCAGTTTTGGAAACTATTTAATTAATTGCAATTATTTTCCAACCTTTTATGAGTTAACTTACTCGAATTTCAAAGTTTCTTTCTTAATTTATCTGTCAAGTGAGTAACCCGAAGTAAAACTGATATTCCCAGAGAACTCGCACGTGAAATTTTAAATTGGTTCAAGCTGAAAGCGTCGCTAAAGTGACTCTTTTCTTAAAACTTCAAATTTCATACGGCGAAACCGACTCTTCTAGCAATTTTATTTCACAGTCTACGATCCTCCAACTCTAGGATTACAGCGCGGGATATCTCATTGCGCTGAGGGCGATACCATAAATTATACAGTCGCGAATGCACGCTCGTGGCGTATATTTTCAGGCTTACGTCACATCTAGGTATGAAATCCAATAAGGATTCAGATCCAGTTTTCAGAGAATTGATTTGGGCACTTGAAAACGATATTCTGCCCGCGATTTTTCACAATTTAATTTTAGTTTCGAAGATATGGGAGTGTGTTCTTGCATACATCATTTCTGGAACTTTCCAGACCGCATGGAAATAAATGTATTAAAAATTTACGCAACTGATGCAGCACTGTTAACAATAATTTATAGATAGATAGATAGATATATAGATAGATAGATGGATGGATGGATGGATGGATGGATGGATGGATGGATGGATGGATGGATAGATAGATAGATAGATAGATAGATAGATAGATAGATAGATAGAT
>NW_019418658.1:9459-10959 GCF_000390285.2 Anoplophora glabripennis | reverse complement strand
AAGGATGATAAGAATTTGGTAAAAAATTACAGGCCCATTACTGTTTTAAACTGTGTGGCAAAACTTTTTGAATTTGTAATTTATGAAAAGATATATAGTTTTACAAAAAATCTGATTGCGCCTCAACAACATGGTTTTTTCCGTTGCAGGTCAGTAGAAACTAATTTAGCTACTTTTGTTAATAAAATTTATATTGCTTTCAATGAGGGAAAACAGGTTGACACTGTATACACGGATTTTGCTAAAGCGTTTGATCGGGTAAATCATGACATACTACTATCCAAATTACATGCACTTGGTTTAAGTGACCATTTAGTAATTTTCTTCTCTTCATATCTACGGAACCGAAAACAATTTGTTTGTTATCACAGTACTGATTCTGAAACATATCTAGCTAGATCTGGTGTGCCACAAGGTTCGAATTTGGGACCGTTACTTTTTTTAATTTTTATAAATGATTTACCACAGAGTATAACATCCGACTGTCTCATGTATGCAGATGACTTAAAACTCTTTACTGAAATTAGTAATATCAATGATTTTTCAAAATTACAAAATGATATAAACGTAGTTTATGACTGGTCCGTAGAAAACAAATTGCCCTTCAATTTAGATAAATGTAAAGTCATGACGTTTAGTAAAGCACGGACGCCTGAACATTATGTTTATACAATGAATAACAATATTTTGTCTAGAATTTGAGACTTTAAAGATCTAGGAATTAACTTTCAACCTAATTTGAGTTTTAAAAACTATGTGAATGAATTAACTACCTAATGCTTCATATAAACTGTTGGGTTTCATTAAAAGAGTAACAGTTGATTTTAAAAATATTAATTGTATTTTATATTTGTTTAATACTCTTACTCGTAGTCGTTTAGAATATGGATCTATTATTTTGGACCCTTCAAAACATTATCTTAGGGATGCTCTTGAAAAAATCCAAAACAAATTTATAAAGTATATTTATTACAAAAAATATCATATTAGTCCCGGATTTGCTTCCTATGAGCCATTGCGAAAACAGTTTACGATCTGTTAGGTTAGAAAATAGGAGAATTACACGAAAATTAACATTTTTACATAAAGTGCTGAATGGAGGTTATGACGTTCCTTATCTATTCTCACAAATAAATTTAAATATACCTGACCACCGTATACGTCCAATACAATTAATTTTTTATGTCAGTTCTAGTACTCTTATTAGTGATATGTGTAATATTTTCAATAGACACAGACATAGAATATCTATAGACATTTTTGATACTACATTAATAACATTTAATAGAGTTATCCGTAATATAGATTTTACTTGAAATTGATTGTCCTGGTTCTATTTGCCCGGCTGCTCCCTTGCTGCAGTTTATTTTGAATTTTATTTTGTATTTTAATTAGGTAAGTTAGATAGGTATGTGCATGTTTATACATTTCTTTTTCTTTTTCCTAGAAACATGTAATTAGGTTGTTTCTAACCTGTTTGTTTCTAATATTAAAATAAAA
>NW_019418658.1:0-6439 GCF_000390285.2 Anoplophora glabripennis | reverse complement strand
CCTTTTAAATTCACTACAAAATTTTGTTCAGCGAATTCATTACTGTCAGGAGGTAAATGGTGAGCACTTTTAGCACCTTATAAAATTGAATTAGAAAGAAAATAGTTGTTGGTTCAAAATTAATAAATATGAGTTTTCCATAGTAACTTATTTTAGAAATAAGTAAGGGTCCATTTTTTTTTAATTATCTAATTCGATAAATGTTAACGTTACCTTGAGCTTATCATAGATCTTCAGTTTACAATCTAAAGTATATATAATTTGAAAACTCTTCTTGATTTCTTCTTTCATGATAAATCTTCTAAGATTTCTTAGATGGCTCTGTATTCTAACGTTGGAATAGTCTCTATTAATAATGATATGCAGGTATTTTGGGTATAAATTTTGATCCAAACATCCTATTAAAATAAATTTTAGCAATTTGCTTCATTTTGTTGATTGAACTTTCCTTGTAAAGATAAGTTATCTCAGCCAGACTAGCTTTTTGTAAGTTCAAAATTGATAAATGTGAGTTTTCCATTGTAACTTATTTTAGAAATAAGAAAAGGTCCAATTTTCTCACAATCCTTTTATTTTTAAAAGACTACCGCCTTGTAAGACCTGAAGATGAAATATAAAGTTTGACCTCGAAACCGATAGTCTTTTAAAAATAAAAGGATTGTGAGAAAATTGGACCTTTTCTTATTTCTAAAATAAGTTACAATGGAAAACTCACATTTATCAATTTTGAACTTACAAAATGTAGGTAGACCCATATTGCACTCATAAATTTTATTTAAACACATCAATTAAAGTTGCAAAAGCGTCACTAACACTTAAACACGTTGCACTCAAATAACAATATCGCAAAAACTAACTGAGATATCAACAATCCAAGACGTGGTTGCACAGGAGGTTATGCGCAAGCGCAACGTAATGCTGACAACCGTATATCACTAAATATGTTCATTTGCCAGTAATTAAAAAAGATCGGTGGGTTATTTTCTGAATAAACCTGGTATAAAACTCTTACTGCGCGTGTCAAGGTCAGGTCTATGTAAACATTATTTTGAAAAATTTCTGCGTAGAATTTCAAATAAAAACATAATATATACTTATGTAAAATATGTTTTAGTATTTAAATATTTTGGCGATATTTACTACTCTGTTTACTCTAGGGTTTCTGGTCGAGACTTCTCGAAGCGAGAATTCCCGGGAAATCTGGCCTTACTCGAGACGAGAAAAAAGTGTCGAGAAATCGAGAAATTTAAAAATCACGCGGGTCTTAAGTTCTTGATTGGACTTTGTTTCGTTCATGCGTTCAATTCGTTTCTCGACAAATAACTGAGCGGTTAAAGTGGTTTCTCGACTAGATTCTTATTTTTTTAGTAAACCTTGTTATAAGTCTGTGTAGAAATTTTATTATAAGCAGATATCTACCTAATGTTGATATTGATTCTGAAAATATTTAGTTCCTGTTCCTTTAGTTGATTATTTTATTTTTGTTTTGTTAATTAAAAGATTGTGATTATAAGTGATAAATTAATAGGAAGAACGCTTCTGTATCTTTAAATTAAAGCTTGTCTTTTCTTCGGTTAAATTCCTTATTTACTATTTGTTTAATTAAAAGACTGCATGATTAATGATTATTAATAATTATTGGAAGAAAGCTACTATTCAAAAACATTGAAATAAACATAAGTATATTGAAAGTGTTTAATAAAAAAACAAGTTAAAGGTTTTTAAGAAGAAGATACTCAAAGTTTAATTTAGTTTTGTTAGTAGAAGTAGAAACATATAAGTAATTAATAAAAAACTGAATAAATAATAAATGTTAATGATGATTGTTAAGTATAATAGCATGTTTATATTACGCAATGCAATACCAAAATTATGACTTTTTTAAGTTTTAGAAATTTCTCGAGAATTAGAGAATTCCCGGGAATTCCTAGTCGAAAATTCTCGAGTCCCGAGAAAAAAGTTGGCCGAGATATCAGAAACCCTACTCTGTACTACGAACAGAGAAGTAGATATAAATTGTAGAATTGCATAGGACAATATTATTTATTGCACAAGTAATGAACTTTTTTCTATTGGAATCATACGAAAATACTGTATATAGATGATTACAGTAATTGTAAGTTTGTTGCACAAAACTTTTCTACAACAAAACAAAATTTTCTACAAGGCATTTTGCGTACTTTTCATTATTTTGCTACATATTTCATCATTGCAAAAAATATGTGCCTCAGAGACTTTTTTAAATTCTAATCTTGATCATTCATTGAAGGAAAAAGTCGTCGTGATGAGGTCTCTCAGGAATTTGCACCTTTTTGCCAAGCACTGAATCATTTGCTTACACTTTGTGCTCTACCGTACAAATCCATCACCGTTCTATAGAAGTAAAATTTCTTTGAATCTAAATTTATTCTTCTCTAAACACATTAACACAAAATATGTACAAATCCTGTCATTCCACTTGTTATTTACAAAACTGTTTGTATAATCCCCTTTCACATTGAAAAAAAAATTGCATAAACCTCTCGATATCGAAAACAACACCCACGCTATGCCGACATAAAAGATAAAAATTTTCGTAACAGTTACGAGAACATCTTAGTATTATGGGGCTTGAATTGTCTCAATGTCAGTGCTAAAAATATGTACAGTGTGTATTTTCGTACCAGGTTAATGTCATTATATTTAGAATATTCACGTATGGCGGCGTGGGTAGTGACGAGATGATCCTGAGACAATTTCAAACAACATAGTCACAATTTAGATCAGATGAACGTAGTCTAAGCTGGGAAAATTTTAAGGCCCTAGGAGCCTCTGCCGCGTGTATAAGGGTGATGTAATTCAATGACACATGGAAAAAAGCACTGTCACAAGAATCTATGTAATTACGGCATAAATAGCACAAGTTGTATCAAACGTAAATATCAAATTTTTGTATTTTGTGTTTTTTCCGTACAGTGAATAATCACAATTATTTCTTCTGTTTAAATTCAAGACGATTTTATTAGACATAACTGCAAAAGGGAAGTTGATTTGGTTACAAATGTTGAATTTTTTTTGTAGAAAAAAAGAAAATAATACACTGAAAAGAATCGGTATACACATTTTCTATATGTCATTTAATAATGTCATTTCATAATTTCTCTGCCTAAAATGCATACAGGGTGTAACTTTTAGAGGGGGCCAGTTTTTTATGTCTCTGAATACGAATTTGGAATTTGATTTTTTCAAATCAAATAAATAGTCGAGTTATAATAATTAGTTTTTTAAACTGCACACACCGTTGCCAGTTGCTTTTATATCAACTACATTTTGCGAAGTTATGGAAAATAATTTAGCAAAACACATTGTTTTTGTATAAATTAAGGACTTGTTATTCTGATTTCACCATATGTTTTTGATATCACTACGGTTGAAGAGCTGAACGTTTTAAAAAAAATCTGTCTAAAAAAACGAAAAAAATTTACATGGTTTATTAAATATTATTGGTGGGTATTATAGATACGTTACTAATTGTAAAGACGTTTTTTAATCAACTGCTACACAGAGGAGCTAATGAAAAATAATGTGGTGAAAACAGATTGCTTTTCTATGACAACGACGTGTTATTTTAAAGTCACCACATTTACCGAACATCAAAGAAATTGTTTTTTAAAAATATTTAATTTGTGTTTTAAAATAATTATTTTTGCCATTTTAAAAGACTAACATAGTAAAAAATAAATGAAAATACAAATCTGATTAATAAGAAATATTTTTTTTAATCATTTCAAGTTTTTACAAACATTTGTGACACAATTTTTTCAAGCGGCGCATGTATTTATTTCTGAATGTCAGTGTCAATGACCTCTGATATTGACCTAGTTGAGCTCAACTATATTATTGCCACTACGTACCTACAGGCGACACGTATGTAAAGAAATACGATATGTTTCCACTCTCTTTTTTTATTCAGCCACTTCGGCAACGAATTGGTGGTAGACATAATACATTAATCCAAAATAAATACAATAGCAAGAAAATTGAAACGTGAACGTTTTAAGTTTCACGCGTACGAAGTTGCCTCCGTTCGCAGGATAACTACCGCTGTTCTGTTGACATGCTGCATCTTCCCTGTAAGAATCGAGTACCGCCGATTGTCTTGCACATGTTGTGATATGACGAGATCTAAAAGCGTTAAGAACAATTTGACACGTTAATTCGGCGAGACGGGATTGACCGAATATATCGTGTTACATTTTATTTCAGTTTTCGACTTTATCTTATAGTACCTTTGTGTGGTATAAGTTATAAAGTTATTTGTTTCAGAGTTTAGTGATGGTACAGTGTATTCTTGTGTTTTCATTTTTCAGTGATATTATGAAAAAGCAAGTATATGAATCAGGATATGATTACAGCATACTTTTTGCCTGAGAAAAAAAAACGAATTTGCTGCAAGAAGAGGATATCAGATGGATTATCTCAAAGAGCAGTACCTCACGGCAAGTGATCTGGAAATTTGCACTTTAATAACCTTTTCTTTAAATTATGAGATTTGACAACAATGCATAGTCCAGTTCTCAATTGTGCCTGCGCTACGACTAACGCGCACCGTTGTTTGAGATCACACTAGCTTGTTCAACGGCGGGCGGGGTAGTTACTAAAACAAGGTTTAAAAAAAAATTAAGTTTTCAAGACGGAATTTGAAAAATAAACTATTGATATGTGTTTCTAAGAGTCAAAGGTAACCTCTCTATAAATATGACCGGCACTCAAAGTTACACCCTGTGTATATTTGTGTAATAGTAGATTTTTTTAATATGTTCTGATTTGTATCATTCCTTTTATTCACTTTCACTTGTTCACTAAATTATTTTTAAAATTATGTACAGTTATGAATATTTTTGCAGAATCAAAATAGTGTTCATATTCCATAGTTCATTCCATATGATTTGTCGTATATATGCACAAATAAATTGTTTCAAATACACAAATATGAAAACATTTTTGACACAGTTATGTCAATCCAATTCCCTTCCTACCGATTGCCACGTCATCCGCTTTTTAGTTGTCTGTTTAACAAAAACTAGTATATTCCCGTCCTCAGCAGAGTAGTAGGAAGTTCTTTATCAATTTTGAGTTCACTAGTATATTGCATATATTTACTTAGACAAGTGTGGTTAGTGATTATTTAGTGAAATGGATTAATATGTAAGAAAATTGTTTGGAGAATCAGTTAATTCTAAAGAAAATATATTTTTGAAATATATTTCGCAAATTTCATTCGAAATTTTTTCTCTACGTGAGCCTGGAAATTTCGTTATCAAAATATAACCGCTTTAATTTTCCCGAGCTGGTCGTTACCCAGTTTTTAAATCATTTTCTATTTCTATTCCATCATATATTTTATTTGTAAAATACAAAAGAAGTACAAAATATATGATAACGTAGTCATTGAGACTGTTATTGTAATGGTTTGTAAATTTACACTTAAAAATACTTCAAGGTTAATATACTGGCAAACACTGACAATATATTTGTGTTTGTATTTCATCAAGATTAAATTTAGTATATTGTTCATTTACACTTAAGCGGCTACAACCGCTCTACCATTGGCTATTTTTGGCATTGCCAATTAACGATATAATAAATTGATATTTTGCAGACAAGTATTTGTTGTTTACATAACATTTTACATTGAGTTTCACTTACAGAAACAACTCCAATACATCAGTTACTAAAATAATTTGTTCCAAGTGGTTAAGTTATATTTAACATAATTCTGGCCTTGCTACTATTACCTCTTATCAGTTATCACTGTTCAAATATGAATGCGTTAATTTAATATTTATATTAGAATTAAAAGACAATTTCCTCTATTCCAAGCTGGTCATTAATCTTTAGCAATGTTTAGCACTACCATAATCGTTTCTGTAGAATTCCACAGGAACTTCCTGTGCACAGAAATGGTTGTGGTATTATCATTAAATACTTGTGATTACTTGATATTATTTTTTTCTTGAGAAAGTCAAGAATTAAGATTTTAATTATATTACATCATACAGGGTAACCCACAAAGAAGAATAAAAATCTTGGCTTGCAAACGCATCCTCTTCACAAATTCTTTGAGAAAAAATTACTTTAAAAGTATTTTAAAAATGAGACTTACTAAATGTAATATTGTAAACCTACACTGAGTGCTTATAAAATCATGCTAGTAAATCACATTTTAGTTGTCAGTGCAGTTGTTAAACTAAATAACAAATAAATACATTTAGTAACATTGTTTAATTATATATTTACATATCTTGTATCTTGTCTAATTTATTTTTATTTGTTATAATTTTTGGATATCAATCTATTCTAACGAGCGTTCAAATATAAACGTGGTCAAGTTGGTTCTGAAAATTTGGACGTAGGGCGTAGCGTATAGCAAATGAACTTAAACGTCATCTGTCAAAGC
>NW_019418657.1:0-12277 GCF_000390285.2 Anoplophora glabripennis | reverse complement strand
ACCTAGTTATTTTATAGAATGCCTAGGAATTCTATAGAATGCCAATGTAATATTAGGAAAGGTGAAAAATCAAAGATATAAAGCGATAAATTAAAATTTTATTCGGAATAAAGAAATATTTTGCACAAACTTAACAGGAACTTCAACAAACATTCAACACGTATTTTTTAAAAGTAAATGGCAATAGATTCTATTTATTTTTACAAGGTAGACTTGAGTGACATTTACTAGAACAAGGTGTTTTCTTCTTAATACATAAGCACTTCTTTGTTTCACAGTTTTTTTGCAACTGCATTTAACAAATCCTTGACCCGTTCCGGTAGACTGCAAAGTTGCAACTGAACGTAGTGTAATTTCATTATCAGGATCATCTTTAATGTTCAAAAATTCTTTTTGGCAAACTGTAAACTGAGATCTAGAATAAAGCGACTTAACAACTCCTTGCTTAGTACCGAGCTGGTATAGTTCATTGTCTGTGATATTCATGACAATAGCTAGTATATTTCGAGCATCACCAAGTCCTCTATCAACTTCTGGCACTGGAATTTTTACCGTTTTACCAACAGATACCGAGGGAAATTTTTTGTCACTATGTTTCAACATTTTTTCCGCTTGTTGTCTCAAGTTTTCTACTACAGAATGCCGATTTTCGGTTGCCACTATATTCCTAAAACATCAAGGACATAATACTGAAGATCCATGACGTTCATCAGGATGTAATGTTTCTGATACACCACATATGGAATGAATAGTTTGTTTGCATCNCTGCAAAGTTGCAACTGAATATAGTGTAATTTCATTATCAGGAACATCTTTAATGTTCAAAAATTCTTTTTGGCAAACTGTAAACTGTGATCTAGAATAAAGCGACTTAACAACTCCTTGCTTAGTACCGAGCTGGTATAGTCCATCGACTGTGATATTCATGACAATAGCTAGAATATTTCGAGCATCACCACGTCTTCTATCAACTTATTCATACATTGCCGGTTATGCAATAGGTATTCCATAAAATGCCTAGAAAATCTACATTATATCATTTATTTCATAAAATACCTGATGATTTTAGGATTTATATACAATGCCTAGGAATTATATACAATGTCGAATTACATACTTTGCCGGTAACATATACACTGTAACAAAATCGGTGTGAGTGACAGCAATAAAGGTTCGGAGTAATCCATTGAGTGAAATTATTGAGTACATTTTCACTCAATATTGGCCATTTTGATCATTTTACTCATTTGTTATATGAAAAAAAGAAGTGGATCTTATTTGTGGAAGGGCGAAATGGGCGGTGACTATTAGACGCCTTCATTATAGCCATCTTTCTCTATCGCACGGATTTCTATGACTTTCTTTATCGGTCTCACGTAACGGCCGATGAACCATGGGGACTTTCCGACCCTGTATGTGCCAACAAAGCCGTCGA
Source organism: Anoplophora glabripennis (assembly GCF_000390285.2). NCBI lineage: Eukaryota > Metazoa > Arthropoda > Insecta > Coleoptera > Cerambycidae > Anoplophora > Anoplophora glabripennis. The sequence goes on along the minus strand of NW_019418657.1, from coordinate 10,842 downwards.
GGCCATTTACCCGATATGCTATTCCATATACTCTATGCTTTATGAATCGATAAAAAATTTACAATTTTTAATTAAAAATCTGTGTTTTCTATCAAAATTACTTCTTGTGTGAATTTGGGACACTCGTTACATGTACCATTTTTAAAGAAAATTTACAAAAAAATATTCACAGTGAAAAAGATATTGAAACGAAATTTGGTATCAAATTTTTATTATTTTTATTTGTATTTTAATAATAATAAGCCACTACCAAATATAAATGACTTATAACACTGTTGTCTTATTGTTAAATTGACATTTTCGTCACTGACAGCAGAGGATAAAAAGCCTACTTTTAAAAGTATGTTATGAAAAAACTTATTTTCCGACAGTGTCAGAGCGTAATATTTCGAAACGAACCGGTGCGTCGTGGAATCCATATCCCCGACACGATTTTCATTTTTAGGGTCGCCGCGGGGCCGAGATCGCTCGCATAAATCCGACCTATAGTTCCTTTTGGCTGCCGGAGAGAGGAATCGCTGAACGTACACACATACATATATCCATCTGTAATCCGGGGGGGTTCGGAGCCACCATCAGAAGTGGGACAAATGTAAATGAGGGAAATGGCCCGCAGACAAGTGGCGCGCAACGCAGTCACGATTTATTTACCTAAAAGGACGGGATGGGGGGAAAAATGTTCGCGGGGCGTCATTTGAATACCATTTGATCCCGCGGAAAGTGGGGGGAGGGTTGCCTGAATAATATTGGGATTATTTAAATGCGTAATTAGGCAAAGTGTTTTGCATTTTAGAAGGTTTACAAAGCTAATCTTATTCCGCAAGAAATGAAGGCGAAAGTGCAGGGATTTGCAGTCCTTCCTATTTACAATCCTATTGAAATCATCACATTAAATCGTATAACACCGAGCGATCCAGAATGATTGAATCTGACGTCACACATTAATGTTACCAAAGATATTAAAATTTACTTAAATATCAATATCAAATTTAAAAATATTAATTATAGGAATGTCATATGGTTCAGTACACAGAGATGTAAGAAAATTGCATTTACATCCATATAAAGTTTCCATGGTGCAAGAATTATTATTACCATTAGATAATGAAAAAAGAGTGAACTATATAGGGTGGTCCCGAGGTAGTAGATCAAAATTCATGGGTAGATTCCCTAAGCAAAGACATTGCGATTTAGCTGAACTTACCTCAGTCCAAAAGTTGATAGTTAAAGAGATACAGGGTGTTAAACGTAAAATATTATTTCAGTTTTTTTTCATTTACTTACTCCTTAACAAATGCAAATATCCATACAAAATTTTGGTGTTTCGGGTTCTTTGGTTAGAGAGAGAAAAAAGGTATATTTTGTGAAAGTAGCTGTCTCACACCGTTTTCGAGATATTTTGAACTTCCAATGCTGTTGCATTAAAATACAATTAAGTACCTACAGGTATCATTAAATTTAGGGGTAAGGTTTCTTAAGTAGGATTTGGACGAAAATCAAATAATTGACGTTTTCCACTTGTCTTATTGCTGTCATTTGTATGCTACTTTCCATTAAGTATTATTCGTACTTAATTAAAATTACATCGTAGCTTGTATTGTACATAAATGTGAGATAGAATGCGAAGACTTCGTGTTTTTCGGGTTACATGAAATCTGTTGTTTATGGAATAACTATAAACACCTAGGAAGAACTTTGGCAGCAGGTTTGAAATGCTGCAAAATCATTTCGATTTAAAATAAGACAATTTTTTAATAAATGCGTTGATAAATGAATTGAAGTTAGAGGTGGACATTTTGAGCAATTATTGTCACAAAGTCATATTTTTTACTAATGTTTACTATTTTAGTGTTCATTACAATTTTTAATTCTAAATAAATCCTTGGTTTTCTTAATTATTTCTAAATTATTTTAATTATTTCAACTATTAACATTGTAAGTTTCAAAGCCAAATATCTCGAAAACGGTACGAGATAGCTACTTTCATAAAGTATACCTTTTTTGTGTAAATAAAGTTGGAAAATAAGAATTTGATACCAAAGATGAGNTGAAGGCGAAAGTGCAGGGATTTGCAGTCCTTCCTATTTACAATCCTATTGAAATCATCACATTAAATCGTATAACACCGAGCGATCCAGAATGATTGAATCTGACGTCACACATTAATGTTACCAAATATATTAAAATTTACTTAAATATCAATATCAACCGCACCGTTTTCGAGATATTTTGAACTTCCAATGCTGTTGCATTAAAATACAATTAAGTACCTACAGGTATTATTAAATTTAGGGATAAGGTTTCTTAAGTAGGATTTGGACGAAAATCAAATAAATGACGTTTTCCACCTGTCTTATTGCTGTCATTTGTATGCTACTTTCCATTAAGTATTATTCGTACTTAATTAAAATTACATCGTTGCTTGTATTGTACATCAATGTGAGATAGAATGCGAAGACTTCGCGTTTTTCGGGTTACATGAAATCTGTTGTTTATGGAAAAACTATAAACACCTGGGAAGAACTTTGGCAGCAGGTTTGAAATGCTGCAAAGTCATTTCGCTTTAAAATAAGACAATCTTTTAATAAATGCGTTGATAAATGTATTGAAGTTAGAGGTGGACATTTTGAGCAATTATTGTCACAAAGTCATATTTTTTACTAATGTTTACTATTTTAGTGTTCATTCCAATTTTTAAATCTAAATAAACCCTTGGTTTTCTTCATTATTTCTAAATTATTTTAATTATTTCAACTATTAACATTGTAAGTTTCAAAGCCATATATCTCGAAAACGGTACGAGATAGCTACTTTCATAAAGTATACCTTTTTTGTGTAAATAAAGTTGGAAAATAAGAATTTGATACCAAAGATGAGATACCTTAGAGTACAAAAAAGTTATGTCGTTTTCAACACATTCAATCTACGGCTGCTAGCACCCTTTATGAACTATAACCAAAATGTGAACAAATTTCAATTCCTCTGCCCAAAGAACTCCAAACCCCAACATTTTGTGTGGATATTTGCATTTATTAAGAAATAAATGGCAATGAACTAAAATAATATTTTACATTTAACACCCTGTGTCTCTTTAACTATTAACTTTTGGACTAAATCGCAATACTTTGCTTTGGGAATCTACCCATGAATTTTGGCCCATTAGCTCGGGACCACCCTGTATAGACAAAATGACGAATAAATTATGAATAAAAAAATATTTATTCATCATTTCAATGTTTAGAAACCATAATAAATTAATTACAAAAATTATTATTACTGATAGGGACAGAATTTTGGTCAAAATTAAAAGTACATATTCACTTTTTTTAACTTATGAAGGGATCATTTTACTACTATAAATAATAGAAAAGGTTCATGTGACCATTGGCGGGAAAATACCCCTTAAAGCTGAACCGAGATCCTGAAAGTTGTTCTTTTCAGGGTCTCCTCAACCATTCGAAATAAAATAATTTAATATTAGACATTAAATCAAATGGTCATCAAATGTCTACATTTTAATTAAGAAGTGGAGAGTTGTAGTTAAATATGTAATCCAGCTATTTTTAAATTAACTTTTAAAGTATTTGAGAATTAGAAAATGTTGTCAATTTTACAGTAAACTGTTTCGATGAGCTACATCAGTTGGAAGTAAAATTGATTTAAAAATTGTTACATGCCGCAAAAATGCCTGCTCTAAATTGAATGTTATTGTTCAGTCATCAGTACTGATTAATTCAATCTTGTATAAAAAAAGTGGGGAAAACAATATTCCAAAAGCCTTGAAAAATTACTGGTTATAAGAATAAAGTGAAGCAAAACGAGTTCAACAAGTCTACAATTTGATAACTATTAAACTAAATTATATTTTAAATGCTGTTCTTTGTTAAGCGTATCACTTGAGAACGTCTGGACCGATTTGACATTTTTTTTTTTGTTCGTAATAATCCCAATAAGGTTTTTAGGAAAAGAAAAATTGGAAAAGTTGTCCGGAAAATTTGAAAATTTGGGAAAAACGATCACAAACAAATGTATTGAAATTCGGACAGGACAACGTCTGTCGGGTCAGTTATTTTTCAAAAAGCTCCAAAAATTATTATAATTTTAATAGCATAAATTGTTACAATATTGCGAAAAATGAGGAAATATAGGTGTGAAATTGTGTAAAATAATTTTAATGGTGTCACAACCCTTTAGAGCGTAAATCTACCAAGGTGGAATTTTAATTTTTTAAATACTTATATTTCCGGCCATTCTGTAGGAATATGCATCATCGACGCCAGTTTTCTTTTTGAGAATAAAAAAAAACGAGGTGCACCGTCGGAGCGTGTAAATGTACCTACTCGTAGGATGCACATCAAAATTCCCGGGATGATATTCTTTCCGTACCGACCGTTTCGGGCAAGCAAAAGGAAAAGGGGGGCCACACAAAGGACTTAGGTAAGTAGCTCAGGCCGGCGCGGCATGTGCTCCCGAAACGGATCCCATCGCACTCGAATGAACGGGTTGCGGGAGCCGCTCACGGTCCAGAAAGCGCCGGAAAGTTCGAGAAAGTGTGTGTGCGCGCCGCCCTAGAAGGAAAATCATCAACTGGAAACTGGACGTATGACCGTATTCTTTGTGAATAAGAAAACATTTATATTTTTTAGAGTCCTAAGGCCTTATGAAGAATAACAAGTGGTGTTTAAAATGCATGTGATTTTCTTTAGCGTGATATAAAAAACTGGGTGTTAATTGAAATAAACAAACTCGTGGTGCCAACAGCAGATCAGAGAGGTAACTGAAATCAAAAGGCAGGGCGTCGACGAATCATGAATCGGCCCAGGAAAGACAGATCTACATCCTCAGGGGGAGATCTAGTGGAGCAATCAAGAGGTGCGATTGAACGTCCACTCTGATCGTCTATTAACCAGAACCAAGCGCCTGGCTGGTACGAATTATACGAGTCTTAGCTTTTCTTATTCTTGCATTGTATACACTGTACTGTATGTAACCAAACCAATATTATACACAAATAATATACGAGTATTTTCATATTTTAAACAGTTAAATTATTTCTGATTTTCTCAGTGGCGCTACTGACCTTAAAGGTGAAACTCTACACATGGAAGACCGAAATTGATTATAAGCTATACAATAAGGGGTTTAATAAAGAACATGAGAAACAGCTAGTCAAATATGCTCAAAACTTTTAATGTGGGAGATATAATTGCAACTATAACTAATTGCAATTTTGACTAGTAGCTTTACACTTATGGGCACCTAGGTCATCAGATATTAACCCCTTGACTTCTCGTGGGGTTACCTAATAGAATTGGTGTATTCAACTCCGGTTTATACAAGAGAAGAGTTGATGGCAGGAATAGAACATCATTGTAATGAAATTAAACAGAATCCACAAATGCTATTTAGAGTGCAACAAAATAATCTTAAAAGAATAAGGAAGTGCATTGAACTAGATGGAAAACATATCGAGCATTTACTGAAGTAACCTTTTTTAATCCATATGTTTCATTCTACGCAAAATACAAAAATTTAATTATCTTGACAACCTTTTATTTTTTCATAAGTCATGAAGTATACCTTTTTTGTAGAAAAGTAACAGGGTTATCTGCCTGCGAGGGCGAAATGTCAAATTTGACAGCTCAGTCAAAGTTGCGTAAATTTTAGAACATAATTTCGACCGTCCTTGTACAATAAAAAATATTTGATTCAATTTTGAATGTACAAAGATACATTTGAATGAGTTGCTTTGATCCCCCAAATTTCAAGTTAATCAAGTAACCCTTTAGAAATTATGGGCAAAATTCATTTTTCAACTTCTTACTTTGAGTGGCAATAACTCCTCAACAATGGCACCTAGGTAAAAAGTTTATATGAAGTACTAGCACTCGTTTGACCTGCTCTATATAACCCTTTATTTTTTCCCCGTAATTACCGGACACCCTGTATTCATAAGGTGACCCCGACGTATCAGAAATACTTCGTATATGAATTCTATGACTAATTTTAAGCAAAAATGATAACTTGTCGTGAATTACCAACGGTTCTTGAAATATCGGGGTTTGAACTAGCCAGATCGTATGGGTAGTTGCTAGAGTAAATTACATTGTTGCTAATTTAATAATTAACAATTTGGCTGGGATTAGAAAAAAAATATGATTGTCAGTGTGTCATCATTGACATTTGGTTCTTTTTTGTTTTCTGAATAGGGAATATCAACGGCAATATCCAAACCGCCGTTTTCCAGACAAGCCAACGTTCAATAGAACTCACAACTCTTCGATTAACACGTACGTTTCCTAACTTGTCAAAGAGAAACTATGCGAAGAAACACTGCTGCAGAAGTGCTTGAGCTTGATGAAAATGATCCTGGTACTTAGTAGTACGAAAAGAATGTCTGTACTTACTGGACGAAGTAGGACGGCTGTGCAACGCATTGCGAGAAAACGGACTGCATCCATATAATTACTAACTGGTACAAGAATTTCTCCCCATGGGTCTTCCTCAAAGAATTCGTCTTTGTGAATGGTGAGGCAGTCATTTGGATACTATTTTAAGAACAATTTTCTGTAACGAAGCTACATTTACAAGAAATGGGATCAACAATTTCCACAACGATCATGTGCGGGCAATCGAAAATCCTCATGCTATTCGAGAAAATTATTTTTATAGAAGATTTTCCTTAAGTGTTTGGGCTGGAATAATAAATACTTATACTGGTCTTCAAATAAGAAGAACAATGTTCTTTTTACATGATGGTGCTCCGTCCCATTATGGAGAAGGTTTCACTAATTTCCTCAAAGGAAAGTATCCAAATCGATGGATAGGTCGTGGTGGTTCCATCTTGGTCTCCGCGATCTTCGGATCTCAACTTGTTGGACTTTTTCGTGTAGGGACATGTGCAGACACTTACCTATTCCTATGCCTTTAAAGTGTCAGTTTGAAAACCGGAATCTATTATTTTGAAAAAATAAACTCGCTAGAAAAAGTTCTTTCTGAAATTTTTGAAGTTGCAGCAGTTCGTCACACCTCGAGTACGTTGATACAGTTTGGTCTTAAATCATACATCATCGTGCTCAAATATGTACGTGGGTTAACCGAAAAAAACTACAAACGAGGCATTAGATCTGCCATGCAGTCAAATGATAGCGGTTACGTCATAAACGAGAAATGTGACATAACTTCACAATTACTGTGAAGCACTTTGTGTTATTTGACACATGAGATTAGGCTACATTGTATTATTTTAAATATGAGATAATAATAAACTTTACTTGGTGCGTATCCAGTAAACCGTCCCGACGTCGTAAAATATTATAACAAACGCCTTTTCGCCCACACGTAAGTTACGCGTCAAAACAATTAAAAACCACCAACAGACACGCAATGGGAGGTAGACGTTCACCGCACAAAAACTGTGTTTATTTCTGAATTTGCGGTGATGAACGCGTTGTTTCAAATGAAACGAATGTCTGGTTAATAGCAGTGGCAGCGCAACATGCACCGACCTTCTTCACCGAAAGAATAAATTGGGAATTACAAGCTCTGCGCCAGACTCGTGCAATGACGGGCGGTTTTCACTCTCAATTTTGCACGATCAGATTGGGCCCTGCGGGTGAAACTGTGAGAAAAAATGGCAGCCTTTGAACAAAGTGTCGATGGAGTGATAGCTCATGTCATTCACGACTGAAGTGAGCGGCGTGAGCCTTCGCTTCCAGGCGATATACAGAGTTAACTGCGGAAATTATCTAATAGACAGTGAACTCCGTACACAAAGAACATCGCGAGGTAACTGAACTTATAAAACGGACATTATTTGCTCGCGCTAATGGATGGGAATGCTCGCTTTGAACTTAACTGCTTCTTCGCTCTGCATATGTAAAGTGTTTCTTGTTCTGTCCCAGAATAAACTAGAATCTTTTGTCGCGTTTTAGGAACCGAGAATGAGAAAAAATTTAAGAAATATGTTAATAAAATATGTTTTCTATAGCATCAGCAATATTAGGAAACATATTAAAACAAAATAAATCAGAGCAAATAATCGCAATTAGGGCTTTCCGATATTCGATAAAAATATCGATATCGTATTGATACAATACTCCCTTTGACAATATTTGCAAAAATACTATATTAACTTTTAAAATATTGACGATAATTATTGTATCGTCAATAATGTGTTGTCAATAATATCGAATAATATTGATCTCGACAAAAGCGCGAATCGCACAAAATGAATATACAAAACAATATCTATAAAAAAGAAAATACATATTTGTAAACAAATTCTCGTCACTAATTTACTTAACAAAGAATGCCGCACTCACGGCCAACGCACCGCATCCTGAGCTTATCTTCTTTTCTCTCTCTTATTCGTATTCGCAACAATAGTATATGTCACAGAGCACCTAGACTGTACGTTTCCTATCCCAAAGCATGGGAACCGATGAAGCCAAATTACGGGGAAGTGGAGTGTACGAGGTAATCTGATCGCGCATACTTTGAACAGGTCCGGCGAAGTTTCTTTGACGTGGGAAAAAGAGATAATTCAATATTTGGACTCTCCAAGATCAGGAGCANTAATTTGTAGTGTAAAATTAAATTTTTTTGTTAAATTTAATCTTTTAACTCTTAAGTTTTTTGTTCTTGTCTCCATAAAATATTTTATAGATATTTATACATTTTTCATATTACCTATATCTTAGCTTGTCTGTTCATTCAAATTAAGTAAATAAATTAATATAATGTTCGAATTTGGTATAATTTAAATATTTTTTATGTAAAAAATTCAAACTATTTTATATCAATAAATATTGAATATCGTATCGTTCAATCATGAATCAATACGATCTCGATAATAATTTACAAAAATATCGGTATCGTATCGTATCGGGAAGTCCTAATCGCAACCCTATTGAAACATTTTTGGTGCATTCTGAGCATTTGTTGAAAAATTAACTAGAAAAAAATAGATTATACTGTATTTTGGAAAAAGTTACTATAAACTCAAGAACTGGTAGAACATGAAAAACATAATTTTTTCCTATGAACCATGGGCTTATCGTCTTTTGTTTTTGAGATACACGATGTTTTAAAAACGAAGTTTTAACAAGCATCTCTTTTCCAAAAGTAGGGCGATAAATTCGTCAGTGTTGTTAGTTTTCGATCATTTGCTAGAGATACGATATTTGTTGAGATAGAATTCTAAGAAGACCCCTGCGTCGCTTTCTTGGAATTAACCGCATTCGACACCCGAGGTATTTAGAAAGTCATTGGCAGCATGGCGTTCACCGTAGCAGCTTGCAGTGCATACTGTGTTTTGCAGTTACTTTATTGGCTTATTCTTTTTTTGGAATTCTATCTCAACAAATATCGTACGGATTGTCGCAGTGATATTTTTTGACAACTTTTAAAGTTATGTTTTTTTCAGTGTATGTCATATATTACAATGTAAAATTTTATGTTGCATACAAAAGTTATTTTTGTTGCAATCGCACCATTTTTGGGAAAAACGCAGTTGATTATTCCAAAGTCAACCAACTTCTATTCGTTAATATACAAGCCGTCCATACACGAACAGACGATACTTCAAGCGTAGTTTCTTTGGATAAAACGATTTAGATCAAATTGTAGTTAAGTGTGTTTACTTAAAAAATTATATAGCTTCAATTGAAGCTACCTTTAGAGTACTGCCCATTAGAAGCTAATTTGACTTGGGTCAGCCAATTGAGCTTTTCTCAAAAGTAGTGCAATTTAATCGATTTTAATTTGAATCGACTTTAATTTTAATCGACAGTCCAAACTAATAACACTGACTTATTTAACACCCTCAAAAATTTACCTCTACCGAATTTCAGTGCATTACTCTGTTAAAAAAAATGGGCTAATTTGATATTAAAAAATTATGTTTCATCCCCTTTCTCTCAAAAGGCCCATTTGTCCTATTTGTGCATGATCTACCAGTCCTTGAATTTATGAAACTACAGTATCTTCTTCCAAAACAACTGCACATTTTTTCACAAAAAAACAGTTACATTGAAGAAGCTACTTCTAGCTAGTCCAGATTGATTTATATTTAATAAATGGACTTCATGGACTTGAATACAAGCGACGAAATATCTGTTTATTACCATCATTTATGATGTTCGGTAATGATTCTATATTGGGTGTTAATTTTATGAATCGTATGAAGTTGTAAAATTTCACACCACATGAAATATATTTGTACTATCATTTCATTTTATATTGTGTGATGTATAAATATTGGCATGTGGGTTTAATACTGTTGGTATAAATTCTACATTCTACTTTCTACATACAATGGGTTTGCTTTTTTAACAATAATTTTTTTAAGACATTGTCTAAGGTTATTTGCTGCACAGTAGTGTTTTCTCTATTTATTTGGGTACTAATTGGCCATCTGCGAAGAAAATAAGAATTAAATTAAACAAACCCTTGCCAAAAATCTCACACTGAAAGAAACAGATAAATATAAAATACAAAACACACACAATATTCGCGCAATTTAATATGTTGAGCTTCGAAAATGTATTTGCGATTCGATATCAAAATCTTGAACTCGTTTTAAAATTAGCTTTGACTGTTTCCATATGATTCTATTATTACTTACTTCTTTTAGTGATTTTAGTATAATTACGATCGCATTTAATTTTCTTTCAACGGTATTATTTATTTCTCCTAAATTTTTGCTAAATCCCATTTAATTGGTTGACCGTTTTCTTAAGCCATGTAGCAAAATTTTGATTTCTCAAATTCAAGCCTGGCAACAATTACTAAAAAAAGTAATAATAATAGATTAATCATATCATATAGTTGTAATCAAAT
>NW_019418656.1:0-12320 GCF_000390285.2 Anoplophora glabripennis | reverse complement strand
CTTTTTAAAGACATTCATACTATTTTTCTCAGACGGTCCTGTATTTAAGGTGGTATAAGCAAATTTCTTCCCACAAGTCTAATCTAATTAGTTACGTTCCTTAAAAAAAAATACATAATAAAAAACAGTGCAGTTGCAGATTGGAATATTTTTAACGTCGATATGAATTTAAAAAATCTTAAACTTACAGATTTGAAAGATATAGAAAAGTTGATTAAAATTTATTATCGAATTTATTAAAAATAAAACATAAGTCACATCTAAAGTCGCATATAATGTGTTTTTAATGAATTTTTGAAGCCTTCATTCAACTTTTATGAGAAGTTTTTTTCTCTAAAGTTAAGCATAAAATAGTTACTGATTATTTTCAAAGGGGAAGCCAGCAAATCTGTGTTAAATCTTAATTATATTGATTCATACATTTGCCTCTACTTGACTCTTACAAATACAATTTTGTAAAGAAAAAATCAAAAAGGGCAGGTCGAAAATGATTTAAAAATACACTTATAGTTCACGTCTGGCACCCTTGTTCCTTCAAAAATTCCTTTATTCTCATAATCTATTTATTTAAAATGTAATTTATTATAAATCCAATTTGTTTTTTAAATTCCATTTATGTACTACATTTTACCTCTGAACGCGCCACTGTTGTTTACTTATTTTTTGGAGGCGCTCTCTGATTTACGACCAAGCTCGCCAGGTTAGTATTTAACGTATAATTGACCGCTTCGTACACTCGATGCACCTGAGCGACTACAGCTACTGCCAGAATACAGCGTATGCAGCGGTATTTCAGATTTTACAATCAATTTCACTTTAAATTTGAAATGGTTCATCTTACGCCTCCTAAAAATGATGACACGTTTTTCCTTTAATAAAAGACCGACAACTTTTTGCTCTACTTTGCATCGAATACGATCCTGCTATACAAACGCAGAAATAGATATAAATTGGATAATAGTACAATATTTATTACTAAATTGTACTACAATAAAAGTAATACANGTTCCTCTAAGTTTTATGATCTTTTGAAGGCTTGAAAATATATTTTTTTAAAAACGTGATTTTAAAAATGTTCACAACTGTATAATTTATATAGAAAATAAGATTAAATACAATTTGTTTATACATTAGATATCAACAAATTAAATTTAAAGTATTGTATTTACCTTTACTGCGAATTAGTTAAATATATTCACTGCTAATTGTGTTAAAAAAATCTCAAAATTTCATAGATTGTCTACAAAAATTTCTTTGTCAACCACATTTCTATTGCATTTTGTTTTAAAATACATTCGTTAATGTTTACAAATTTTCTAGAAATTTAAGAAGGAAATAGTAGTCTCGCACAAACAATATTCAAGTTCAGCCAACAAATGAATTTGGAATATACTGCTAAATATAGTTACAACATCTTATGTTTTTATACCTACAATTAACAGGTGTGTGTTAATAAATAGAAATTTTCATTTACTGTAATTTATTTTATATTTATTCAGCATCAGGATAGACATCAAAAACAACACTTAACCCATATTCCAATATTTTTTGAAAATTCGTATAAAGAACCTTATATTATGATAAAACAGGTTTTACGAAATTTAGTTTTCTACTACAAACGCAGAGACATATATAAATTGGAGAATTTAATAGTACATACAATATTTATTAACTAAATTGTACTACAATAAAATTAATAAATTTTTTGTGGAATTATATGAAAATACTTTTATATCATAAATACAATTGTACAAAATGGAAGAATCCTGTATTTTTAATATTTCTATAAAGAGAAATTTCAATTTAAGTGAAAATGCNTCCAATCTAAATTCAGAATTCCCGGATCAGTACGTATTTCGACTGTAACGTCGGGGAAACTCCTCTAGAAATTTTCGAGCTTTCAAACCTAATTGAGGAGTCAGTGATCAGAACAAACATTGGATTTCATCATCTTATTGCACCATATCCCTCTAAATTCCTTAACCTATATTATTTGAACGATTTTGATAGCAAAAACTCACGTTCACTAATAATACAGCTAAGGAAGTACGATTACTTTTTTTCAGTGTAGACACAGAGAGGTACTGTAAGATACACACACTTTTTTTTGTGATGATGTGTAATTTATCCCATTAAAGTAAAAAGAACAAGTTTCTTGAAGTTATGACATACATTCAAAAATACTTGGGGTGATTCAGAACTTCTCAAAAAAAAAAAAAAATTGAATGTACAGGGAATTCTTACAATTACAATTTTGTAAAAAGAAATCGAAATGGGCCGTTCGACAATGATTTAAAAATACACTTCCGCACGACACTGGAAACTGGTCCACTGTAAAACCTGACCTAGCGCAAGGCAAGACATGCAGCATGAACAAACAAAAAATTGAAAGAATTTCTTTCCTAAGGAAAGAAATAAATAAAATTTTATAACCCATCAGCAAATTCAACTAACACAAATGTTGTCTTGCTGCACCATAACACAAATGCTTCACCATAACACAAATGTTGTCTTGCTTCACCATAGATTAAAACGATCTCCATCAACTCCGAGTTGCTATGCACGTAAGTCATTTTTGACATTTGAAAAACTAATGTAAACACTATTCGGAATCACCTGGGACTACGTGGAGAGAAAGCATATTGTGTACAGCGCACAACGCGTATGACGCTAGAGACTACAGTAGTTCAGCGATGTAAAGGTTGAGAATACTACAATTTTTTTTTCGGAAACAATTTTTTTTACATTGACTCCATTTTTCATGACACATCTATTTCCAATTTTTTTTGGATACATTGTGTCAATGAAAGAAAGCTTAAAAAACATTTTATTGTTTTTTTTTGTTTCATGATTTTTTTTTAAATTCATTTTGTACTTTTTTTTTATTTCAAGTATGTGTGTATATGTGCAGGATTTATTTTAAGTAAAAATTTTAATTATTTTTTAAATCCATTCTATAGATTTTTTTTTATTTTTGAGCATCGCCTACAATATTGTTTGATATACTCACTCCTTATACATCTGAATTGAACTATAAGTAGGTTACATAAGTCGGCCCCTTCGCATATGCAATAGGCTAGTTGCTTCTATTATTTATTTCATTTATATAATCACTTTATTTGATATTCGAAATCGAACCCACTCACGAGGGTTATAATAATTACGAACAGTTTTGTGCGACTGTCAGCCATTTATAATTCTGAAGAGCCCAAATTCGGGTCCTTATTATATTACTGGTTCCATTATCGGAGAGCGGTTATTGTTAATATTTGGTTGAATGCCTTCGGAATTAATGCGTACAACAATATGATTTGCTGGATTTATATACTCTATTAGTGCCGACTTATTGAGAGAGAAAAAAATCGAGGATGAATTGGGCTTTTTATAAAAAGGCTTTAATTAAATCTTGTGAAAGAGATGGGAGATCCTAGTGAATAGGAAGATTTATAGGCACTCTAGAAATGCGTAATGGGATTTAAGCTTTGTTTCTAAATTTTTCAATGAAGGCTAGACATAGATACCTTATTTCAACACACAATGTACAGGGTATACAATGAGCAAGTACATAAACGTTAAGATAACAAGAGAACATTTCTTAGGAAGAAACTAAAAGAAGACCCATGTATTTCGATGTATTTTTTTTTTACTGAATCCGAATATGCCTTCAGATTTGGCCCAACAGGTCTGAGTTTTCGGGGAAATTCCAAAAACCGGTCGAAATTCACAAAAAACGTCATTTACGATCGACGAAAGTTATAAAAAAATCAAATTATTCTACCAGCTTACTAGACGTATGACTTTTCACTGATTTAATTCGTATTTACCATCATAGAGTCAGATAAGCTGGTCCAATTTCATTCAAAAACGCTATTTTCATGGCNGTTTCTAAGTTTTTCAATGAAGGCTAGACATAGATACCTTATTTCAACACACAATGTACATGGTATACAATGAGCAAGTACATAAACGTTAAGATAACAATAGAACATTTCTTAGGAAGAAACTAAAAGAAATTTAACATTTTTTGAAATAAAAAATATACAGGGTGTTTTTATTTGTAGGTCAAAAATCCATGGGCTTATTCTGTGGCCAAAAATAAGGGTTTTTTGTTATATAAATATGGGGTCTTAGGATAGCCATTGTCCAGTTACAGCGTGTCAAAAATTATATAAAAAAACAGTTTTTAATTTTTAATTTTTAATCGCTTGAGATAATGTAACCAAATGCGGTGTGCATATTTAAAATGGCAGTAGGTATGAAATAAAAAATATTACCAGCTTTAGAAACTTACCAGTGGCGGAGATGTGGGTGTCATTAATCATTACACAGCCCCACAAAAAAAAAAAGATCGGATCTGGTATTCAGACCCATGTATTTCGATGTATTTTTTTTACTGAATCCGAATATGCCTTCAGTTTTCGGGGAAATTCCAAAAACCGGTCGAAATTCACAATAAACGTCATTTACGATCGACGAAAGTTATAAAAAATCAAATTATTCTACCACCTTACTAGACGTATGACTTTTCACTGATTTAATTCGTATTTACCATCATAGAGTCAGATAAGCTGGTCCAATTTCATTCAAAAACGCTATTTTCATGNAAATTCACAATAAACGTCATTTACGATCGACGAAAGTTATAAAAAATCAAATTATTCTACCACCTTACTAGACGTATGACTTTTCACTGATTTAATTCGTATTTACCATCATAGAGTCAGATAAGCTGGTCCAATTTCATTCAAAAACGCTATTTTCATGGCATAATTCGTGTTGCAGAGTTCTGATTCCATCTTTTTATTCACCCACTCATTTATGAATTCATACATCTTTTCATCCAGTCGTTCATGCATGAATACGCATATTTATCCATCCACCTGTACCACCTAGAAAACCCACCCATCCACCCATCTATCCATCTACTTTTTGTGCTGAGAGATAACAGCCTAGAAGATGGAGAATGCAATAAAACGTGTAGAATACTCCACTTTCTAAACAAAAGAAAACGATATCTACAAATCATTCTTATATATATCTATAACCTTCATATCCTGATAAAATCGTTCGTCTTGTTCTTCGCTATAATCTCTAAGAATTTCAGGAAACCAATCCAGATGTGAATGAAGGAAGTGCAACTTGTAGTTCATCAAACATCCCAGATCTTGGAAGTCTTTTATCATTTTTGATACAATTTCTTCGTACTTAGGACTCTTGTTTCCTAAAAAAATTGTCGCTACAGCTTTGAAACTAGTCCAAGCACTCTTATCAGCGCTACTCATTGTAGTGATGAATGTTGCATCCTTGAACAATGTCCGAATCTGAGGTCCATCGTATACACCTTCTTTCAATTTCGCCTCAGAAATATTCGGAAATTTTTTGGCATTCTCAATCTGTATAGACTGTATATCTCATCTTTTAGTACAAAAAGTAGATGGATAGGTGGATGGGTGGGTTTTATAGGTGGTACAGGTGGATGAATAAATATGCGTATTCATGCATGAACGACTGATTGGAAAGATGTATGAATTCATAAATGGGTGGGTGGATAAAAAGATGGATCTAGAACTCTGCAACACGAATTATGCCACGAGAATTACGTTTTTGAAATTGAACCAGATTGTCTGACTCTATGATGATAAATTGGAATTGAACGAGTGAAAAATCATACGTCTAGTGAGCTGGTAGAATAATTTGATTTTTTATAACCTTCGTCGATCGTAAATGACGTTTTTTGTGAATTTTGACCTGTTTTTTGAATTTTCCTGAAAACTCAAACCCGTTGGGCCAAATCTAAATGCAGACTCGGATTCAGCGGAGAACATACATGGAAATAAGTGGTTCTGAATACCAGATCCGATCCTTTTTTTTTGTGGGGCTGCGATTATTTGCTACAAAAAATATATCAGCCTGTATAATATTACAAATAAAATAGGTTATCATATGCGCCACTTTATTATCTTCAATTTTTGGTGTCTTTACACCTTTTTGTATTCCAAACCGATTAACAACAAAATTGATTTATTTTAATTTTTTAATACCTACTTCAAAAACTCATAGGTGATTATAAATATATATTAAGCCTTCTTAATTGTAATGAGTTTATTTTCTTCAAAGAACACAAAAACTGCACTCAATATGTCTTTTGGCATTACGATAGAATATAAAAAATGGTTATTTATATCTAAAAGGTGGAGAAATGGAGGCAAGTATGTAGTCACAGATGACATACCAAACTTTTTTTGAGTGATACTTTTTGTGAGGCTGCTTTCACTTACATGAATTTTTCTTCATTGTCCATGATCTGTAGCAATACGTCAATTATTTTATTATATTAATTCATTTAGAATCACGATATTTCAGATCATGACGAAGCAAACACTTTTTTGCACTTATATCCTAAGTATATATGGCTGAAAATCGATCTAGTAAAAAACATTCTTCATGGCCATGTGCACTATGGGGCTATTATAATTTGGCGAATGTGACGTCATTATTAGACAGGGCTTTAGTCCGCAGAGTAGTTGTGCCTTTTAATACTATTTTTAAAAAGTATATACAGATATTTAAAATCAGGCTTAGAAGTTACGTTTTAAGTCAAGGATTGCCCTATTGGCAAGGCACTGGTAAATGAAATTTTCAGAATTACCCTGCCTGGTTTGTGAAACTGTCGTTAAAAAATTGATTGGTGTTTCTTTTTTCAGTAAAATTTAGGCCCTATATCCTGGGTTCCCTGAAGTTTCTACACTTCCTTGTTGAGCACCCTGTATGTAAAAATATAATTATTTAAGGCTTCTAAAACTCACTTGAAGTTTTTTAAGAGTGAAATTTTTGGTTTGTATTAACAGATCCAACGTCTTAGTTTCCAATAATTTAGTGCTGATAGAAACCGAGTCTTTACATTTTTTCACCAAGATACAATCTAGCTTTGAGGTAGCCGAAATAGTATTTTATAAAAACATGTTGGATGAAAAGCTGAGGTAACAATCCCTGCTTCACAAATGTCGTTTAATGGGGCGACACAGTTGTTAACGATCTTGCAAATGGCCGTTGGACTATGAAGAGGTAGGATTTTTTAGATTTCTACCCGAGATAGTTGGCGCAAGGACAGGCGCGCTAAAATATCCAAAAACGCCAACCCATAAATCTCTTTTAATTATTGCTTCAAAACGGAAAACTAATAATAAATCATTTGTAAAAAAATTCGGGGCGAGAGCTTTACGCAACCTGTGCGTACGGAATTGTATCATTTCATTTATCACTGTGACGTTATTTTGGAATCGGTGCCAGAGGTGGATTGGCAGTGATTAATTTCATACAAATTTATGTCATTCCTGGCTAACTGCTCCTTCACGTGCTCCTTTTTTGGGTGTACCTACTCAGAGACAAGCAGATTCTTGATCCTTATTAAAAGAAATTACTGGGTGTTCAAAGAGTTGTTTTAATCTATGGCTTCATAAAATTTCTAAAAACAGTGTAGAAAAAATATTTCTTTCGCTCATTTTGAGTTTTTTTTAAATGGTGTTTCTTTTTAAAAGCGACACGTTTTTTAAATAATGTTTTGGTGGATTGTATACATTTAAGATATTATTTTATACAGAGTATTCCATTTATTATAACTTTACTTATTTACATTTTGAAAAACAAATATTGAGTATAATTTCTATTAAATGTGGTTGTTAATCATGAAACGATTTTGATAAATGCGTATGATTGGGAAAAGGTACTACACTAGGAAAGATGAACATTTTTATAATAATAATTATCCCTAAGGTAATTTAATAATAATAAATATATATATAATATAATATAATACATATAATAGAAGGTGTAAGAAGTTTGACTGCCACTACCTCAACATGAGATAGAAGAATCATAAATGAACAAAAAAGTTGTATATTGCAGGGGCGCAAGATTAACAGTTTTCAAAATAGAGCGAGTATTAATATTGGAGAGTTTCATCACAACGTGATAATAAATTAAATAAAACGTATCGAAGTCTGAAGATATTGTAGTGCTTAAATTTTAGCTCGAATTTTAGTAATTATGAATCTCTTAACTTTTAATCAAATTATCAATTTGAAAAATATGTAATTAAAGTACCCAAAGATTCACGTCATCCAAATAATCATACGCATTAAAAATAATTTAGGTACTTACCAAAAACCAAAATTCAGTAATTTTTAAAAGCACCAGTACAAAACAAACTACAAAATAGGCTCAAAATGTCCACCACCATTTTCGATGTAAGCACGACACCTTCGAATCCAATTTTCGTACAATCGTTGGAGAACACCTCAAGAAAAGGAAATAGTGCTACGCAAAAAACACTCCGACACGGTCGAATCCAGATACCAACTGAATTGTGTTTTGGTGGACAGCTTAGTACCTCGTGTTATTATAACCGCCACGCCGTTGTCACATTGTTCGATATGAATTTAATTGAATTTTAAATTCATTACACGCTAATTATTTTTTAGAATTAAGCGTAAAGAATTTCAAAAAAGTGATAAACATTGTATTTTATGGTATTCTATGCACGCAGTTATGTCAATATTCCTTAATTAATCGAACTTTTGTACATCAAGTCGGAGATTTTGATCATTTTTTCTTGGAAATGGTTGAGTTTAGGACCCATGTCATATAAGGTTTTTTTTTTGTTTATTTTAATGTATCGTCTGTTAAAATTAAGGCAGGCAAACTTCTAACACGCTGTATAATAAAATATATAATAGGTATATAATATAATATTCAACTGTAGTTTGCAACATCTGTACATAGCTTTTAGAAGTGTCAATAATTCATTATTGGTAGCATAGGGAGTAGTTGCAGCTTTTTCTTTTTCTTTTTTCTTATTTTTCTTTTTCTTTTGTTGTTACACCATTTTACCGGTATGTTATATTTATTCTTTACATTTTTTTCTGTATGCTCACATGTTTGTAAATATTATATATATGTATAGTTTGTCCTGTAATTGGTGATTTTCACTGTTGGACAAATAATTTAAATAAATAAATAANTAATACAAGGTGTAAGAAGTTTGACTGCCACTACTTCAGCATGAGATAGAGGAATCATAAATAAACAAAAAAGTTGTATATTGCAGGGGCGTAAGATTAACAGTGAGTATTAATATTGAGGAGTTTCATCACAAAGTGACAACAGCGCTTAACCTGCTAATGCACACCACGTGTGCACGCGGCAGACCTACGAAAAAAAAATAAGTAAATTTCAAGACAATTGTTTACCAGTTTTTAAATAAATGAAATAAAACGTATCGAAGTCTGAAGATACTGTTGTGCTTAAATTTTAGCTCGAATTTTAGTAATTATGAATCTCTTAAAACAAGGACTTAACTTTTAATCAAATTATGAATTTGAAAAATATGTAATTAAAGTACCCAATGATTCAAGTCATCCAAATAATCATACGTATTAAAAATAATTTAGGGACTTACCAAAATTTAAAGTTACTTCTGGCGTTCCACAGGGTTGGAATTTAGGGCCCTTACTGTTTCTCTTGTTTGTTAATGATTTACTGAATAGTATATCTTGTAATAATCTTCTTTTTGCAGATGATTTAAAAATTTTTACAAGTATTGAGAATGAGGAAAATTGTAGATATTTACAGAATCAAGCCTACTTAATTGACAAATGGTGTAATTCAAATCGTTTAATGTTAAATATAAACAAATGTTATGTAGTATCATTTTCCAGGAAAAAACAAATTTATAATTATGATTATACACTTAATGATATTACAATCTCAAGAAGTGATTGCATAAAAGATTTAGGCATCTTCTTTGACTCTAATCTTACCTTTGTTACTCAAATTAGTTAGTAATGCCAATAGGACTTTAGGTTTTATATTAAGGAACTGCAAAGATTTTAGAAATATTAGCACCTTAAAAATTTTGTATTATACCTTGGTTAGGAGTAAGCTTGAGTATGGATCAATTATTTGGTTCCCAATTTATCAGTGTCACATTGATAGTATAGAATCTGTTCAGAGGCGGTTTTTAAAATACATTCCTTTTAAGGAATATGGCATCTATCCCGCCAGGGGTGTTGATAATCAAATATTATTGGACAGATTTGATACTATTTCTCTTGATTGGCGACGGATATGGTCAATTATATCATTTTTGTATAATTTAATACATAATAACGTAAATTGTAGTAGTCTCCTTAGTAAGATACAATTTTTAGTACCGCGTGATGGTTCAAGATATAACCAAACTTTTTACTGTGATAGGCCTAGAACTAATATTTTACTTAAAGCACCTATTTATAATGCATGTTATCATTTTAATAAAATCTGTAATTACTGTGATATTAATTTTTCATCACTAAATACAATAAAACACGTTGTTTACAACAACGAGCAATTCTAGATATACCTACCTAGTTATTCAAATTTTATTTATTTATTTTTTTCTAAATTTTTCTTATACAGAATAGATTTTGTCAAAATAAACTCAGTGGTATTGTTATGATTATAAGTATAACTGTTCTCTATTATTATTTTTCATTTGCTATGTATTTCCTGAAATTGGATTTACCTGTTGGAAATAAATGACATTATTATTATTATTATTATTAAAAAGCAAAATTTAGTAATTTTTAAACGCACAAGTACAAAACAAACTACAATATATGCTCAAAATGTTTACCACCATTTTCGATGCACGCACGACACCTTCGAATCCAATTCTCGCGCACTCGCCGAAAAATACCTTAAGAAAAGGAAATAGTGGTACGCAAAAAACACTCCGACATGGTCAAATTCCAGATTCCAACTCAATTGCGTATTGCTGCTAGACAGCTTAGTACCTCTTGTTATTCGCCGCGCCGTTGTCACATTGCTCGATATGAATTTTCTTGAATTTTAAATTTATTACAATGCTAATTATTTTTTAGAATTAAGCGTAAAAAAGTTTAAAAAAGTGTTATGATATTCACGCAGTTATGGTTCAGTTTAGGATCCATGTCACATAAGGTTTTTTTGTTTATTTTAATGTATTCTATCGTCTGTTAAAATTANTTTTTTGTTTATTTTAATGTATTCTATCGTCTGTTAAAACCTTCTAGCACCCTGTATAATATAATATATAATAATAATAAATATATAACTATGAAGTAATCATTATAATTAGCTAATAACTAATATATAATTAATTAATAATTTATTAATAATCGACTATTTCCTAAAATATTAGGTAATACTGTCGTCAAGATTTAATTTTTTCTTTAAACATTTTTTATTAAATTGTGGCCAGAATACTAATGTCAAATACTTTTTAAAAGTCAAATAATTCGTCTCTTAAACTGCACTTAAACAGTGACCGATACCATCAAATGTGCCTTGAAAGGCAAATATTGGTACTGTCATTCAGTATTCTATAAGTATCAAGTATTTTGATTATAATTTTAATGTACTATTTTTGAGAATGGAAGAAAATAGCAAATATCTCAGAAAATAGAAACTGTAATCCTTATGCCTATATCGGTGAATAGAGAATTTGATTTTCTATAAGCTGGTGGAAAAGAATACAGGTGTTCCATCTGAATTTGAAAAATTTTGTCGGTTTTAAGTTTTTTAATATTTCAAAATGTAACGTAAAATAATAGGATACTTGTATAATTTTCTTCAGGTAATTCTGGTAGTGGAGTGTAGTGTCTTTTATGATTTCCGAAAAGTGAAAGCTTCCAGAACAAAGAAAGATGTAAGGAATTTTCGATTTTTTGTCGATATTCTTATGAAATGTTGATTATCTCGAAAACGGTTAGATTTAGGTACAGGTAATAACATTTTAGACTTATTTTTACTTTATCTTGTCGATAATGCAGTAATATACAGGGTATTTGTAAATAAGTGCGAAATATTTTAGGGGGTTGTTGCCGAAGTTATTTTGTAAAAAAAGTTCATATTAACCTAGGTCGAAATATGTTTCGTTTCCGAGATACAAAGTGTTTAAATTTTAGTTTTTTATTTATTTTTATTAATTATTTCGAAAAGTTTTAAAGACATTGACTCGAAATTTGAAAAACGCTTTGGAGGCATGAATGTGCATGTTTTGGGGTAATCCGAATATTTTTACATACTTGCACCAGTGGCGTTCGTGCGCGAATGCCACAACCTTTTTCAATAAAGAAATTGTACGCCACTGACTTTTTCTTGGTTTGATATTTTTTTAGAAATCCGCCATCAATTCTGAATGAAACTGGTTAAAATTCATATCACAGTTGGCTGTGAAATATTCTAATGGGTCCTCACCGTAAAACAGCCATTATAAAAATAACTATTAATTTTCCAACATT
>NW_019418655.1:7181-12247 GCF_000390285.2 Anoplophora glabripennis | reverse complement strand
TTAATTAAATGAAATGTGTATAAATAATTCTTGGTATTTAAAAATCAACAGATAAGCATTGTATACATTAAAAACTAAGAATCAACAGAAATCAACACAACAATAATATATTACTTTTGTTATTTTTACATATATATTATTATGTCTCTAGTTACTTAACGTACTTGTTGTTAAATTAGTAAATTTATAAACATCTAGGTTAGGTTAGTAATTTAATCGTAGTAACAATTTCTAACAAAATATTTGCTAGATACATCGATGATATACTGCCCTGCTTCGGAATATGACAGTTTAGAGAAAATTGCAAAGAGATATTAGGCATACTTCATTTGGCTGTCATTCATTAACTAATTAAGGTAATAACTTGATTTTTTCGGTAACGGCAAATGAAAAACAAATATTTTTTAATGTATTTGAAGAACGTTAGAAAACATTGCAATTTCAATAAAAACAGCGTCGAAAATGCTGTTTTGTCTTAATAAATTTAAGATTTTGCTAGGTAAAAATGCCGTATGTGCAGTATATGCTACATTTTCAACAGAAATTAATAGAAGAACCAGAACATGTACATCCTATACATGATATTTTGGACGTTTTTACAGGGTATTTTACATTTTTTTATATATTATGTTGCAAATAATATTTAATTGTTGTTTAATTTAAAACAACGCATGTACACACATACGAATTTAATTTGTTAAAAACATTGTATTTCAACGCTTCTACTAGAGAAGAAAGCCGTATGTGGTCACATGCGGCGTTTATACTATGTACCTCTTAATGAAATACATGTACACAAGTCTGCTAAGTGACACAATATTAGAAATTTAAAATGTACAAATTTTTAAATTTAAAGAAACAAAAACGACATTTTTTATATTTATAGATGGGTAATGTATAATGCGATATAGATTTCGAAAATGTAATTATCTCAGTTTGTCACAAAACTGCATGTACGGTCTTTTTCCGAAGTAGGGCAGTATATTATAATTAAAGTAACATACAAGAAGACAAAACTATTAGTTACATATAAAATTTCACTTTGTAAACACTTTTTTCTCGAAAATAAACAAACGAATCAAGGAATTTGTTTGAATGATGCAAAGATCTGCCGATTTTAATCCTTTCCTTCGCTCGATTGATCGATGCTATCACAGGGGAACGGGATGCGTACGCAAACCAAACGGGGCGCTCACGCGCTCCACGCGTAATGTTGCTAAACGGACGTGTTCTATTTAAAAATTTCCCGAGCGGGAATTACCGCATAAATGCGGGAATTCCGCAGGTCTCATTGACATGCGGGAAATTGCTGGAATGCTGTAACGCGGAATGCGGGATTGCAAACCTGAAGAATGTTTAACTAGATAGAGCACATCACCTTACGTATACCGATTTTCATTACTCTACTTTTAATAATAAAAAAAGATTGGAGGAAATAAGAAAATACCAGTAGTTTTCAGGATATTTCAGGAACGGTGCAACTTATCTCTAATTTTCATATTGGGTTGTTTTGTACAAACTTATATTTTAAGTACAGCGCAACCATCAAAAGATCAAAAAATATTATTGACGAAAACATCTTAATTTTTTTGTGCTTCCTTAGGCTTAGATAATAATTAATAATTTATACGGCAATGATTATTTGAATATTTCACGATTATATTATATATAACATTGTATATTTGTGTTGTCTTAAGCAGATACCTTGAGCGTAAGGACTTGTTTTTAATTTGGAATTAGGAATTTGCTATTACTGAAAACTTTTACTGACCAGTGAAACCTTTTACTTATATATGGACTTGTTCTCAAACATTTCCTGAATTTTATTAGTACCACCCATTTTTTTATTAAAGGTAGGCATGCTAGAGATACATTTCGACACAAAAGGAAATCTGTTACAAAACTTCACCAACTGTATACAAATAAAAGAGATGGAAATAATTATAACCATTTATTTTCAGGAAATGTACATTTAATTTGAATTTCTACAAACTCTGCCAGCAACTCGTTCGCAACTCCTTTGGCTTTCGAAATTATTTATGGTGCCTCGACATCCACCATAAACAAATTTGACGCAGCGCTGTTGAGCACTATCCCAGTAGTAACGAATGAAATAAGCATTACACGTAGGTCCTTCCAAAACTGGGGGTATAGAACAGTCTGAAATGTGAAAGTGACGATAACAACTCTTTTATTGAGGACATTTTGTTCAAAAGTACATGATATTTAATTTGCTCGTGTGCGATAATTAAATTTAACGATATTTATAATAATAAAACGCGAAACTAACTTATTTATAATATTTATTTCACACTTCATGATTCTACGCTATAGTAAACACAAAAATATTGCTTATTTTCGGATAATTACAATTTCTCATAAAATGTTACCATTACCTTGGCACAAATATATTTCTTATTCAAATGTTGACATCATTAAACAGCAAAATCATAATAAGACGTTTCTTTTTGCTTTATTGAACAAAGATTACAAGCACCTCCTCTTCAAAGTTTACCGTGCCAACGTAGTGATATACACCTCGAAATTGAATATACTACACAAAGATCTGACACTTCACTTTAATAAATGAACTTGAATGTTAACTTTTTTCGGGTATTTTGTTGTGCTTCTGTTGTTTTTTTAATAACACAATTTTAATAAACCACAGTATTTTAAAATACTGTACTATACAATATTAAAAATGATTAAAGAATTGAAAAAAAAAATCATTGAAGTAATAGGTACTTTTGTTAATAGTAACAATAAAACTAGTAAGAAAACAGTGGTAATGCAAACATTTGGGCGAATGTACATAAAAAGATTTCACTAGTATTTTGATATACCGGATTTTCCAAAGTTTCAGTTTTTTATCGTATGGACTGTTAAAAATCTAAAATTTTCTATGAAAATAACTACAGGGCATTTTTATATACAGAGAGATCCAGAATGATTGAAGTGTTTGGAGATCGCAGCCTGTGCCTGTCTCAGTCAATACCACAGATTTTTATATGCTAAAGATGGTGCTAGAAACAGGCTGCGTTCCCCAAACGGTTCAATCATTCTGGATCTCTCGGTATAATATACATATGATGAACTCGACTTTAGAATAAAGAGTAGATACAAAGAAATATTTGGTATATTTAGTTATTAATATAGATCGAAAACATGTGGCGAGTATCAAATAAATAAAGAGTAGTAATCTATATTGTGCTAAATAGGCTAAATCTATGGTCAAGTCGAATACCGCTCTATGCTCACGATACACAATGCTACTGACTGTCAAAAAAACATGTGCCATACAATCGACCAAGCAAAGCGCCACTCACACGATTGGACTATGTTCTTCAGCAAAAAACCTAGATTATTCGCCAGTTCGACAGAGCAGGTATTAGGGTATCGTATCGAATAAATTGATCGATGCGAAACTTCAGATCAGAGGCAGACATGTACAAGTTATTGCACAATGACGCGGATAGTAGTTGATGATATAAAATTAGCATCTATTAAAAACTTCGATTATTTTAGATATGCACTTCGGTAAATGTTGAATGGTTATTTTCGTTTTTAAAATGGGTATTTATCGATCGCTGGAGACGATTAACCGCGAAACACTAAGACAACTGTTAATTGCTTTCTACAATCGCTTCCCTTATGAGTAATAAATTATTGTTTTGTTAACTTTTGCTGGTACTTATTTTTACGTACTATACCTAAACAGGGTGTATCACGAAAAGGACCCAGTAGGATTATCTCAAAAAGTAGTCAGAATTGAAATCTGAAAATTTGTTGTCGGGGATTATCAAAAATATCTATTTAATGAAAATAGGGTCAACTTCCTCGCACTTTCGGTTATACCGGAAGTCATCATCAGGTCTGTTATTTCAAATGGAAGATTTTGTATATGTATTCATTTTTAATTTCTAAGCTACTATGGGCCAAAATTTGACAGTTTTCAATTTAGTATCAATTTTCGAAAAAAATTGAGGGATACAAGTGATTTTTGAAAACTCTGACATTTAGCTTTATTTATTAATTAAAATTGGCATGGATAATTTAAAAGCAATGGAATTCAACCAGTTTATGTCAAATTTGCAAAAATTCATACAGAGTGTTTAAAAGCGTGTAGTCAATATTGTGACGTTGAAGTTGAATTTACTCAAAAATTTCAAATGGTACACTCTGTATATTATTACATTAATGGATGCAGAATTAAATTTACTTTAAAATTATACCATAGTTGGAAATTGGAAATTATTGATTTCAGCACAGAAAAATCTACAGTGGATTTGATGAATTAAAGAATTGAATAATAAACGGCGTCTTAAGGAACTGTAATCTTTATTATTAAACCTTCATCAAAAACGATAATTCAGTATATCAAATCAAAAAGAGACGATGCTTTAGATAAACCCCCCATACTCGTAGATTTTTGTGTTGAAATCAATAATTTTTAATAGGGAACTATAGTATTATTTTAATGTAAATTTAATTCTGCATTCATTAATGTAATAATATACAGGGTTTACCATTTGAAATTTTTGTGAAAATTCAACTTCAATGTCACAATATTAGCCACACGTTTTTAAACACTCCGTATGAATTTTTGCAAATTTGAGCTAAATATCGGAGTTATTCTGTTACCAAAATTCACTTGCATCCCTTTTTTCGAAAATTGATAATAACTTGAAAACTGTCACATTTTAGCCTATAGCATCATAGATGAAATTAGTCTAGAATTTGCCGAAGAATTAAAAAATGCATAAATATACAGTGTATACATTTGAAAAAAAAACAGACTTCTTGATTATTTTCGGTATAACCGGAAGTGCGAGAAAGTTGACACTATTTTGTAACCCCTTTTGTAACCCCTGTATAAAAATTTTCAGAGTTCAATTCTGACTACTTTTTAACATAATCCTACTGGGCTCTCTTCGTGATATACTCAGCATATTCTTAAAATATAAAAAGTGCAGTTATAAAAGGTCCTTTTTGTTTGAATAAAATTACGTGAAAGAGAGCGCGGCCTACAGCCAACCCTGTACCACATTGCAGTCGCCCTAACATTT
>NW_019418655.1:0-5267 GCF_000390285.2 Anoplophora glabripennis | reverse complement strand
CGTAACGTAACAACGAACATGTTACGGCCTGTTGCAAAAGGTGACACGGTTCGCTGCGAAAGTATGTATGGTTTTGGTCGTATCATTCATTCCGTAACGTAAAGGCGGGTATCCATTTGTGTCAAATGCCTCGTAACGTAACACCGAACATGTTACGTTACAGCTAGTGGAGACGGATAATTGTTGCATGGTAAGTGTAACAAATTTGATAGGCGTAACTAATCTGAAACGAACAATCAGTTGTCGGTTTTGAGTCGTCGCATCAAAGGGATGTAACAGTACTTTCTGCCACATGTTGAGACGGGGTTACCTTTTTGGCCTTAACGTTACCTGTTGCACATGTGATTTTGTCTTATTTTTTGTTTCGTCAATCTTTTGTATATGGTCTGGGGTCAGTCTGTTTTCTGCAGTGACTAGGAAGAGTGTGTTTTTCTGTGTTTGTGCCATGGAGTGGAGTAAAGAAAAGATTTCCGGAGATTTCCATTTCTTATTCTTCAAAATTGTATGATGAATAAAAATATATGACGCTGCTGCTAACTGCAATTGCAGTGACGAATTGTTCGAAATGTTCCTGTGTCGTCCGTAACCTTATTTTGTTACGTTATGGAATGAATGATACGACCAAAACCACACATACTTTCACAGCGAACCGGGTCACCTTTTGCAACAGGCCGTAACATGTTCGTTGTTACTTACGGAGCATTGCCACAAGTGGATGCTCGCTTTAACAAAATAAGGTTACGAGACGACACAGGAACATAAACTCGCAGTATGAACCTGATTGTAATAATGGATGTGTTACTGCAATTGCAGTTAGCAGCAACGTCATATATTTTTATTCATCATACAATTTTGAAGAATAAGAAACAGAAATCTCCGGAAATCTTCTTTACTCCACTCTATGGCACAAACACAGAAAAACACACTCTTCCTAGTCACTGCAGAAAACAGACTGACCCCAGACAATATACAAAAAAACTGACGAAACAAAAAATAAAACAAAATCACATGTGCAATAGGCAACGTTACGGCCAAAAGGGTATCCCGTCTCAACATGTGGCAAAGAGTACTGTTGCATCCCTTTGATGCGACGACTAAAAACCGACAACTGATGGTCCGTCCCGGATTAGTTACGCGTGTCTTTGTTACACGTACCATGCAACAATTTTCCGTCTCCACCAACTGTAACGTAACATGTTCGGTGTTACGTTACGGGGCATTTGACACAAATGGATACCCGTCTTAAGAGTAGCTACTACTGTCGCAACTAAAGGGGCGTAGTTTGTCACCCCTGCAAGTGACAGTTAAAATTTAATTGAGACAGTTTGCTACTTGAATGATCAAATTTATATTTTTTAGTTCTAATGTCTCACTCACTTTGTGCATCTTATATTTCCCATTTAAGCGTATTACTCCCGGCTGAGATTGGTAAGAGTATTTGAACCAGACAGCACAATGCAAATCGAATTTATATTCTTTGCTTCTCATTTTTAGGTACCTATTTGCCTACTTATACTCAAACGATTAAAT
The DNA here is from genome assembly GCF_000390285.2 of Anoplophora glabripennis. NCBI lineage: Eukaryota > Metazoa > Arthropoda > Insecta > Coleoptera > Cerambycidae > Anoplophora > Anoplophora glabripennis. The sequence goes on along the minus strand of NW_019418655.1, from coordinate 3,737 downwards.
TTTTTAAACATTCATAAAGCATCTCTTTTGGTGGTGGTAAATACCAATTTCTATGGTACTATTCAATCCGCCATAATGGGTCCGCCATTTTGGATTTAAGAATTAAAAACCTAATATTCGCGAGTGGCGACTTACCTCAAAAATAGATGTTATTGTCTTGTTGCAAAACAGAAGAAGCCAGAAACAGAAAATGTGCTTATTGGTCAAATTTAAACACTTGTACTTCTCGGAAAGGGTTTGCAGACACATTTATTATATACGGGTTAATAAAGTTTATTTTTAATAAATCTGTGATGTAAAACCCACTATGAAAGTTTGGCCAAACATTATAGTTATTCCCTTCTCAATGTACGCTTTCCAAAAAATGTTTTGCAATGAATTAATATTTAGCTTAGAAAACTAGTTTAACAGCAAATGTGACGTGGGTTCATTTGAACAACTTTGGCAGTGAAATTTTTAAATTTAAAATATTCCTCTAGTAGGTATTTCTTGTTTTTTATTGCTACGTGTCCTCTTATAAAACTTCCATTCCGATTAGTGTTACATGAGAAATAGATAGTAGTAGTACTAATAGGTAGATTTTAATAAAAATAATAAGCTGCATATTTTGGGTCACAAAGTAATATGTGACTTAACTGGAGCGTGAAAAAAACGGCATGCCTCTAAGGAATTACCTAATGCTTATGATAGCCAGACGTAATATATAAACATCATAACCAATACAATATAATATATTGTAATTATACATACATATTCAGGCGGAGTATGTATCCCATTTTATCATAACAGTTATGTTATTTCAGGGTTGTTAACGTTACCTGTTAAGATACAACATGCATGTTATTGAAGAATTAAGACCATTTTTAGCAAATACTCGTATTGCAATTTTGTTATTTTTTGAAGACGCTTTTGTGTCGACATTTTTAATAATAATTATGCAAAATTATTATAAACAAGAGTCAGTATTAGACAAAAACACATATAACTGACAGATGTCTTTTAGGTTATGAAACATGAAACAAATGCAAACTCGTAAATAACGGGTAAGTACGACATAAAATAGTTTGTAACACGTTATCTTAAATTATAACAGAGTTTCTTAAAGGCAAGGAATTTGGTGTTGCTATAGTTTAACGTACGTGTTATTTGTCTAATGAAAATGAACGGCTTGTTAAATTTACATTTACTTGCCGGTTTTATAAACGCACATCGAAGGTAAGTTGTAAAATTTAAGTAACTTAGGTAAGTATTTACCCTAAAATTATTGTTAGGTTAAATCAAACGAAGAAGGATCTAACAAGGAAACTACCCCAACCCGAACTCTCCGATTTCCAATATTTTTATATATGTTGTAGACTCGGTTGTAGAACATAAAAAATTAAATGACATATTTTTTTTATCGGCGGAAAAACATATTTAGGGGGTGAAATACATCCTCAAAGTTCACCCCCCAAAACAGTTTTTTCTAAATATCTGGGGTTCTAATCAATATTTTGGAATGAAAAAAAATGTAAATTGCTTCTTATAAAAAAACAAATGTTTCACATTAGATTCCGTGTTTGGAGGCTGCTACCCTTATTTTTTATTTCAGAAAAACTATATTTTTCAAACATTTTTTATATATAAAAAAATTCATATTAAAAAAAATAAAAAATATGATTTATGTAAACAAATTGACAAAATAAAGTTCTCTTTTTAGGGGGTGAACAACCCTCTAGTGTGCTAAAAATGTCTGTACGATTAGAATTAACATTGCAAAATAAAAAGTTTTTACTTTTTCTCTAATCATACGAATAATTTGTTCTATTAGCCGCAAACAGATTTAAACGGATGCAAACTACCCCTCATGTTCACCCCCAAAATATTTCTGTGACATCTCAATATTTTGAAATGAAATAAAATGGAAATTACTTCTTTTAAAAAAATAAAATGTTTCACAAGTGATTTCGTGTTTGGGGGTTGCAACCCTTATTTTTTATTTCAGGAAAACAAAGTATATTTTCAAACATTTTTTATATATAAAAAATTCATATTGATTCAAAATATTAAAAATAAATATGATTTATGTAAACAAATTGACAAAAATAATTTCTCATTTTAGGGGGCGAACAACCCCCTAGTAATCCCCTAGTGTGCGAAAAATGTTTTAACTTTTTCTCTAATCATACGAATAATTTTTTCTCTTGGTCTAAAACGGATTTAAACAGATGCAAACTACCCCTGATGTTCACCCCCAAAAACAGTATATCCGTGATATCTCGGATTCTAATAAATATTTTGGAATGAAACAAAATGGAAATTACTGAACCCGTTTATTGGGGGATGAACAGCAGGGGTAGTTGATGAACAGCAGGGGTAGTTTGCATCAGTTTAAATCCGTTTTAGACCAATAGAAAAAATTATTCGTATGATTAGAGAAAAAGTAAAAACTTTTTATTTTAAAATGTTAATTCTAGTCAGCACAGAAATTTTTCGCACACTAGGGGGTTGTTCACCCCTTAAAAAGAGAACTTAATTTTGTCAATTTGTTTACATAAATCATATTTTTAATTTTTTTTAACAAATATGAATTTTTTATATACCTATAAAAATTGTTTGAAAAATATAGTCTGAAATAAAAAATAAGGGTAGCAACCCCCAAACACGAAAACACTAATGAAACAACTGGTTTTTTATAAGAAGTAATTTTGCATTTTGATTCGTTCCAAAATATTGATGAGAACCCCAGATATTTAGAAAAATCTGTTTTGAGGGGCGAACTTTGAGGATGTATTTCACCCCTAAACATGTTTTTCCACCGAAAAAAAAATACGTCTTTTAATTTTTTTGTTTTGTGTGGTTTTTCCCCAAATTCATGCTCAATAAATTAACTTTAGTAGCAAACTGTTGTCATAAAGCATTAATAAGTTTTAATTGTGATGGTTTCGTTCTGCCGGTAGTCGTAGTCTGTTGTTATGAAACATGAAACAAATACCTACAACGTAGAGCGCAAACTCGTAAATAACGGGTACGTACAACATAAAATAGCGGCCGTGTTCCGTTTCATTTCATTACAATTAAATAACATGTCTGTTTGACGGATACTTATGTTATTACGGCATGTTATTTACAAATGTTATTTCTAACATTTTAACGTAAATGGGATACATACTCGGCCTGATTATGTATGTATAGTTATAAACAGACACCCTTATAATAAATATAACTTAGGTAGATAAGTAACGTAAGTGTAGAAAATAGAAATTGAAAAAACTTAAGAATTCATCTTGAATATAGTCATTAATATTTGTATTTTTAACTCTTATGCAATGTAAAATCTTGAAAAAGTAGAGTAATATTAGTAACATTTTCGACTACGTTTCGAAGTTTCCAGCTACCTGTAAACACTAGAGCTGTAGCAGAAAACACCACAGGAGACTGATGCTGTCGGCAGAGCAGCCGCCGATGGCATTCCGCAGAAATAGAAAACCCACCTCAATTTCGAATTTCGGAAAATAAAAAACTTCTCCCGAAAATGCGAAATTCGAAATGGGGAACCGCAATTCAAAGTCACAGTATTAAATACGTTCGATTACAAAGTCCATCGCCCGTTCCATGCGACTACAATCCAAATACAGGGTGGCCAAATGAAAACGAAACAGTCATTTTCAGGAACTGCATCAAGATTGTAGAAAAACGCTCAGACCCGTCGATTTTAGATTAAAGGGGGACATTCTTTGCTGGTATTTTTGACTCCG
>NW_019418654.1:10076-12285 GCF_000390285.2 Anoplophora glabripennis | reverse complement strand
CTATTGCAACTTACATGTACATATACAGTATGTTCAAATTTAATCCGGACCACTTTTGTAAAATTTAACTGACCTGCGCGATTTCTATGATTTTTTTTTTCAGAAAGATTCCTCCTGGGTATGAATATATTATGATGAATAGAATCCATCACATGCTATGACATTCTTTCAAGTAATTTTTCGAAAAATCGTATCACCGACTTTTTATCAAAAATCTACAGAAACAAGTGTTAAATTTCTAGACTATTAGAATCAAACTAGATGGAAGGAATAGAGCCAACAAAGACTACAATTTATCTTTGTACAAACTGCCGTTTTCCGCTTATGGGTAACTTAGGTGGCGGAAGAAATTAAACTTGTATTATAACTTAACTGCACAATTCAACTGTTCAACAACAAAATAGCGTAATAGTGATCGAAAATTTGACTATAAACGCTGAACACTACTATTAATGGTTCATAAAGACATCTGTAACAAGCGAAGAAAAATCCAGCAGTATCTATGTCTTTTTCCTCCAGATTAATGCACGATTTGTTATCGTCGCGTCCTTACGAAGGATACAATTCAAAAGTTCAAGAAGACTATCCTCCCTTACCAACCCTTCAGATTTTTACGTAATGCGTTTAGGCTATTAAGAGGTTTTAGTTGGGAAAACATTTTCATTTAAATGATGACGTCATGAAACTGTTCGGGAATAAGAGCTCGGCAGCCACAATTTTTTCATTGGGAATATAAGAGCTACCGAGACGCAGCTTCAATGCATTCAAATGAAGAATGATTTTATAGAAAGACAACATCATATAATTTGCTTTTCTTCTATTAGTTAATATATATTATTAATTAATATATAAAAAATAAATAATAAAAAATTCAGAATGAAACGTTAAATAAGTGCAAATTTCAATGTTCCATTGAACTGTTTACTAGAGAAAATCTTGAAATTAAATAATTAATCAACGTATCACTGAGAAATTGCACTTTACAAGTGAATAAGTTAGATAGCTCTAATAATTTTACTTACCTTATTGTTTTATTTTATTTGACCTTTACATAAATGGTGCCTTTGTTAATAAAATCGCTGTTTTAATTTTTTTTTACGCGTTTTATGGGCACTTATACCTATAATATCATAAAACAACTACAGTTTTTCAGTGTGAAGTCACATTATCAATATTAATATAACTACAATGATTTATTATTTTTTCGGTTGTCATGGAGAAAAATAACATATAGTACTTATGTATGTGCTAACATGAAAGTCATTTAAGGTTCAAACCCAAACTGCGAGTAGTTCTTTCGACTAGATATCCGTTACAACTAACCTAGTTGATGGCATAAAAACTTATTGGATTTCTGTACATTGTAATAAAAAATTAAATATTTAATTGCATATTATCTGTCGCATATTAATGCAGGCATTGATCAAATCAAGATTTAGAGCTAAACTCAATCATTTTCACACGTACAAGTAGTTTTTGAGCCACGGAAAAAAGGTACCTTGGGTAATGCAAATGCAAACGGCAAAAAATATCAAATAACATTCGAATACAGAGTTATTGCAATATTAAACTATATTAATGATAGTCTCAACAGATATAATAACATAGAAATTTTGATATTGGATCCATGAAAATAAAATACATGCATCTAGACGTAGTAAGATTAGTGAGAGGCAAGGGGAACTAACGGTAATAAAGATACTCCGATGGTGGAAGGCAAGGGGACCTTGTAAAAAAACCACCCCAAAGAGATGTTGGACCGATTTTGCAATCTCCATGTGGTACACCTTGGGTAATGCAAACGCAAACAACAAAAAATATCTAATAACATTTTTACCCCTTCGAATACAGAGTTATTGCTCTAAAGTCAGCGTAACTCGAAAACTATGAACTTTAGGATATTGTGCCAATGGAGACTTTTGATCGACAGGTTAAGAGCTGTAACCTATACAAATTTCAGCCAATTTAACTGAAACCACTTTTACATAAGAAAAGTGCGGGGTCCTTTAAACATATTTTGTACTAATGCATGTGTGGTCGCGAACAGTTTTTCAAAAATTTCTGCCCCTTGAAGAGAGGTGCTAATGACGAAAAGAAGATATCTTACCCTGTATAATGAAAATCAAGATTTTGTTAACTTGTCCAAATACATAAGATATTATTAATACAACCTAATTACAGATTGAACTTGAAATTAATTAATATCTGG
>NW_019418654.1:0-6073 GCF_000390285.2 Anoplophora glabripennis | reverse complement strand
TTTTTCCTAGGATATCTCCATTTTGATAGTTTGGTTGCTTTCAACGGAAATTGTTTGTTATTTCTTTTACTAGTAGCTATATAGATGCCTCTTCTGCTAGTAAGCATGTAACCTCATACGAGATAGAACGGTAGCCACATATAACCCGCAGAAAATGTTCTTCGATATACTGATTTTACGGTATTATTGTCGGATCAGTGATATGTAACTGAATAAGCGCGATGATTCAAGCGAAAGTACTTTAGGTAGTTTTGTTACTTATCTGTGATATATGAGTGAGTGAGTTCCACATTTCGAGCGAAAGTGCGTGAAATGAGTATAAATCTTGTAGAACAGTTGCTTATATATGCAAATATATAGATACAAGTAAGAAGTAAGGGTTTATATAAAAAACATGAAGAATAACAACTAAAAAATGTTATCGGTTAAAAATTTTCTTTTGAACTTGACCTTCTAATACCTTGACCTTGACCTTGTGGAGCTTAGCTGACCTCAGATTCGGATTGTCCGACCTCAAAAACATATCCATGATTTTTTTCAGATTTATTCATGGCTTTTTCTGCATTTGACCTCCAAATGACCTTGAACCTGACGTGATGGAGGTTAACTGACCTTCTCATCGTAATCAGCGACCCCAAAAACCCCTTGTAGCCTATACCGATTACGGTGTTTCCGCTTAGATCAAATGTTGACCTGTGTTATTAGTCTGGACGATCCCGAGCATCTCCCACAATCGCACTGATATTTTTCATGGTAGATTTCATAATACACTGAAATCTATATTTTTTTTTTAAATTTCAAATTTGCAACCTGGTTTTTTTTTTAAATTTTTTAGCCTTAGTTACAAAATGAAATATACGACGCACGCGCGTGATATAGTTATATATTATTACATATTCGGAAAACTTATGAAAAGAGCTTTAAGTTAAAAAAAAAAATCACAAGATTCGTTGAAAAACCACGGAGTTACAGACTATTAGTATTTATTTTCTAAATATGTTAGAAAAAATAATCAAAAATTAATTTATAAATAATTAATTCTTAAATAGAATACTTGACGTTTGCTACAGTTTCTCAGTAACATACAGATATACTATTTAATAGATAATATTTAAAGGATGATTGTTTTTCGGGTTGTTAGACTGCGATCAGAAGAACCCAAATGAACATCAGAGCGGATTTAAAGGTTTTACTAGCCAGTCCGCCCCCACAGAGCCTAGTCTGAGAACAACAATGGGTAGGTCAAAGATTCCTAGCCAAGGCCATATGAGTAAATAAATAAGAGGCTTTTATTGGATAGGGCGGACGGAGCATGCATTCACTGAGGCCATCTCACGTTGGTGCAGCAAAACATTGTCCTTTATAGAAATTGTTAAACAGAAATCTGCAACCACAGATCGAATCTGGAATTCCAATCTTCCAACAGAAATATAATGCGTTGACTGAAATATTTCAATCAACGTAGAATGTTTGACGTTTGAGGTTATAGTTTATCTTCAGGACTTCAGGTAGGTTGCCGCCTTTTATGCATTAATAAACATGTTTTGTTTTAGATTAATATAATAAGGGATTTATTGAATCAATTGTCTGAACTACCTTACTGTTTTTTAATCGTTTTTTTATCCAAAATGAGTACCTGATACAACTAAACGTCAATGATGTGCTCCAAATTGCAAAAGCATTTCATACTATATGAATATCTGTAATACGTTCTATAGAAATAAAAGTTTTTTCAGAATTACAAAAGACAGACAGTTACTGTGGATAGAATCACACATCATTATTTTTGAGAAGACCAATTTGAGTAAAAAATGTTTAAAAAGCAGTAATAGGAAGTGCTGTGCCAACTTTATTTTTAGGATCAACTACAAGTTCACCTATTAATTGTAATAATATCACCTCGGAAATCCTCGGATAGTATCCAACATTAAGCAAAACAATTTGTTAACGTAACATTACAGAATTTTCATAGTACGAGCTGCCGAACTTCAATTTAGGATGATTTTTCATCTCCACCTTATAAAAAACCGAAATGTATATGTTTAAAATTGTTATTTGCTATAAGTGCTATAGGTGTAGTATATTACATCGTACTGATGAAAACCAATTACTTAGAAACAAATGTATCTAGCCATAATTTTTGTCAAGTCACTGTGCAATGCATTTTACATAAAGGCAGGTAAATAAATTGTTTCAAATTCTTTAAAATTTGCAGGTTTCTTTAAACAATAATAATTACAAGTCTCTCTGTACATTTTTTGATACTTAAATATTTTCGAATTCATTACAAAATGGATTTGTATATTTATCACACATTTAAGTATCACTGCTTTAACTTTTTCATTTAACCAAGTGATAATTAAAGTATTTCATAAGGAATGGGTCATGGGACAGCTGTTAATGGTTCACGTTAATTTCAATGATTAATTTAAATTATTAATAGATGTTTTATGATCTATTACTTATGAAACACTTTTTATTCTTTGTGTACTTTGTTACATTTAAATTTACCGCCATTATGGTGCAGCGACATCTATTAGTTAGTAGAATTAATGGTTACTCTAATTGTGTTTTCCAATGCAGTTTCCTTAATTATTTTATGGTCTGTGGTTTCCGAGTGTGTCGTTTGCTGCACCAGCTACAGATGGCGGTACTCTGCCGCTGTTGTCAACAGAATACACAGATAAAACCCTCTCATTCAGTTACTCATATGGGTATACCACTTATTGACTATTGCGTCATTACAAACAAATATTAAAAACAGCTCTTATTTACAGGAGTATGTTATAGTTTTACTTTTAAATAGAAATGTCAAAATGTTCATGGCTACTACGATCGAATTAAAATCGACCTTTTTTGTCTCTTAATAAAATCCCTCTACCCAAGTATTCTACATATTTGAACTCGAAATTTATTGCTTCATCTAATGGTGCAAAAATTCAATATGGCGTACATAAGATAATTAGATTTTTAGCTTAGATAACCTCTAAATTGTACGCTTTTGTTATACGAGTACCTAGTTTATTGTATTGATGTTACTATACTAGTGTACAATAATCCCTAAAAATCGCACACAGTTACTCAAAGGGTATTTGTCTACAAACATTTGTTTTAAAAATAAAGAGCTACTTAAAAAAATTTTGCGAATCATATTCCTTTTTTGACCTCTACAATAGTTTTGTTAAATGCAAAATTACACATATTCACTGCTTTCGTTTTGCACAGTATAAAACTTTTATTGACACACACTATTCTGTCCTACAAAATACTTCATTTTGACGTTAGATGACGAATTTTGTGCAATTTTGCAAGCAAGTGTAAAGCACTATCGATTATGTGATTGCCACAGACCTAAACAATTCTAGCTTATGATGCGTCAACAGATCAGATCAATATCAACAATTGTTATCTGTTGTATTGTAAATTTCCCTTAGGCGCCTGACAGCTACTACATTATTGGTGCTACCAATATAACAAGAAAAGACAATTGCCGATATAAATGTAATTCTAAATCTTCCATTAAATACATCATCATTCTTTCAGTTTAATATTATTTTAAGAAACTCCATATGTAAAACAATAGGGCTATTTATTATATATTTCATATTGAATTTTATAGTTTACTCCTTTTAGGTTTATGCAGGCATTAGAAAAGTTAGGAGTCGTTCCGTTTATTTCGAAGAGGTAAATTGACGACTGATGAGATAGTTTTAACGGATTAGATGAGAGTTAAATGTCTCGATATTTAGTAATTTCGTAATGCCCGATAAAAGCCAAACTCAGCAGTCCAATCTCTGTTCAATTCAGACGTACCCGTAATTCGTACATGAGTAAATTCGACTGTCCATTCGACGTCGTTTCACAAAAAAAATGTTCTATTACTATTAAGCAAGATAGTAAAAGTATTTTTGCATGCACTTTACTCTAATTAAATTGTATGTTCTAATTATTTATTCAAAAGTAATGAATATATTTTTTTTATCTCCAAACGTTAAATTCTCAGATGATACTGCTTAAAGTTGATTTTCTATCTTGGATTATGTAAATTTAACGCATTTAGCCTTTAGTTATTTGTGGACGTTGAACAGTCCTTGAAGAATATTTCAAGCTTACCTATTGACGTATCCCAGAGGATAACATACTTCCTCGAATGTTTTTATCCAGGTTTAGCATGTGGTATTTTTTAAACTGACAAAGTAAACACAATGTAAGAACCAGCATCAAGTAGATTAGGGCAGTACACCTCTTCTTACCAAAGGCGCAGCTGTGAAGACTTACCAACTGCTTTATCAAAGACACTGTAATGAGACTTGTTCATTTGAGTAGTTGCATGATTTAGATTTTGAACAAAGTGTTCTAAATTATATCAAATAATCTTTTTCTTTGCATGTTTTGATAAATATACACCTAATTAAGTTTAACACTAGCAGATTTTAATTAAATATGTTAAGTTATTTCTGGCGTAGAAGCTTTTTCAGGAGTGGTTAATCATTAGAACATAAACAGTAAATAAATGCCAGAAATACCAGAAGATGCCTCTAAATGCCAGGAAATACCACCATTTTCTGTCCTAATTGTATTACTTTTATATAATAAATAGTGAAAAAATGAGACACTAAAAACTGGACAACGGGAATATACATAGAAGGTTGAACTATGAGGTTTTTAAACATCAACTCGTCCGAATTCATAACACATATTAAGTACCAGAAAAAATATTCAAACGGGTAAGTAGATTTAGTTTCTGAACTTATTTAGGCATAAAAATAATCATTTTTAGGTAAATAAATATGGAATACAGAACAAAAGTACTTGTATCAGTGACGGTGAATAAAAAAGAAGGGAAATAAGAAATTGGTGAGAAAGACAGCCAACTTTAAAACTATGGATGAATAATAATTTTTCCTTTTAGGGAAATTAATTTGCTTTTTTTAAAACGAAAAATACGTAGTTTCTAAACCAGGCACGTGAATAACTCTCTATATCTTGATACATTGTAAATATGCATATTCATATTGTTTCAATAAAAACTATTTTAACAAATCAGCAGCTCTTTTATTATTTCTTGATACGGAGGTAGAATAATCGTTGTAGACAGCAANTTCTAATGCAAAGAGCATGTTTTGATAAATATACATCTAATTAAGTTTAACACTAGCAGATTTTAATTAAATGTGTTAAGTTATTTCTGGGGTAGAAGCTTTGTCAGGAGTGGTTAATCATTAGAACATAAACAGTAAATAAATGCCAGAAATACCAGAATTTTCTGTCTTAATTGTAGTACTTACCATTGTTATATAATAAATAGTGAAAAAATGAGGCACTAAAAACTGGACAATGGGAATATATATAGAAGGTTGAACTATGAGGTTTTTAAACATCAACTCGTCCGAATTCATAACACATATTAAGTGCCAGAAAAAATATTCAAACGGGTAAGTAGATTTAGTTTCTGAACTTATTTATGCATAAAAATAATCATTTTTAGGTAAGTAAATATGGAATACAGAAAAAAAGTACTTGTATCAGTGACGGTGAATGAAAAAGAAGGGAAATCAGAAATTGGTGAGAAAGATAGCCAACTTTAAAACTATGGATGAATAATAATTTTTCTTTTAGGGAATTAATTTGCTTTTTAAAAACGAAAAATACGTAGAGTTTCTAAACCACGCACGTGAATAACTCTATATCTTGAAACATTGTAAATATGCAATTCATATTGTTTCAATAAAAACTATTTTAACAAATCTGCAGCTCTTTTATTATTTTTTGATACGGAGGTAGAATAATCGTTGCAGACAGCAATAACTTGCCATGATTAAAAAAAAAATATTTAAAAAATAAGAAAAATGGAAAAATGATTTGTTTTTATTTATTTATTTATTTATTTATTTACTTATTTATTTTATTTAATTCATCCAACGGGATGAGAACTCTTTTACAGGATGAATAAAAACCGAAAATATGTAACTTAAGAGTAGCATAATTACAATAAACAGCAAAATGGTATAAAGAATGACAATAAAAACAGAATAGAACATCAAAAATAGTTAAAAAACAACGGCAAAACAAT
>NW_019418653.1:15242-16265 GCF_000390285.2 Anoplophora glabripennis | reverse complement strand
CTATTTTAAATATACATATTAAGCTAAATTCAAACGTAAACAATATTTGTAAATAATTCTACAGATTGTACTTTTCCTTCAAACTCTGAAGTGATCACAAATATTCGAGGCCTGTTGGTCTTTGTTTTGAATAACCAGAATTATTGTTTCTTTGTTCTCTATGTCACTTTTAAATTCAAAAGTTCTTCATTGCGTAAAGTCCCAGCAATGCCAAATACAACACAGATCTAAAATAATTACTACATTTATATCAAATTATTTTTGAATAAATTACTTTCATCATCAAATACATTTTATCAGGTGCATTTAGTAAAAATTTATGTATTTCTTCTAGTGAAAGAGTTTTGGATTTTTTTCCTTTTTGTCTTAAAAAAGCCGTAAGTTTTTTATATTTACTAATATCATTGTCATTTTTTGCTGAAAGGGTTGTTTTCACCATGGAATAATACGACCACATTGAAGAAGAATACTCTTTCTATAACTCGGAAAAATATGCAAATAAAACATTTTCACTATATCTTTTAATTCCGTGTTTTTTTGCACCATTCCATACTGGCGATTGTATTTTTCGACTGATTTTTGTGGTAGAATTTCGAAACACGTGTCTACCGACACCGACTTTTCCCGAATTTCAGGCGGCGCGGCGTGCACTGCATATCTTCTTCCATAATTTTTTTATAAATAATTCGTGACAAAACTTTTACTGTTGGGGCTGTGACAGAAACAAACGATTTCTGAGTAATGTCATACAGTAACGGCTATGTTCATAAATATTTGCGTCAGGTAAAATGCTTGATTTTTATAGTAAAATAAAGTGTTTGTTTACTTCCGGAAATTGAATCTGGGAACCTATGTGTGGCATTAGATACCTTTTGCGTACTAGATTTCTGATTCATTTAATAAGGTTTTTTTAGAAATAATTAGTAATCACTTCCAGTAATAATAATAATAATAATAATAATAATAATTATTATTATTATTATTATTATTATTATTATTATTATTATTATTATTATTATTATT
>NW_019418653.1:12443-13350 GCF_000390285.2 Anoplophora glabripennis | reverse complement strand
AATACTGGTCGCCCAAATAATAATAATAATAATAATAATAATAATAATAATAATAATAATTTTGTAATAAATGTCAAATACCTGATTAGCTAAAGCTTGGTCTATTTTTTGGGAAATTAATTACAATATTTCGACCTAAACAGCTTCTGATTTTTGCGTCAATTTATTGGGCCGATTTTGAGTATTGGAATACTGGAAATTAATGGAATTGTTTATAATAAATTAAATTTTTTGTGTCGGTTCGAATACCACTGTCCCAGGCTATTGTTTCTCAATTAATGTAACTCAAAATAAATAAAAGAAGTAGAAGTTGCTATAGACAACGGAAGGTAAGTGAGGTAACTTACCTCCCTAGGGAAAAAAGTGATTTCGAGTTATAAATGCATATTTTATAAATTGTAAAGAATCCTGTTGGTTATTTCATTTTTGTTACTTAAACTGTCAGCAAAATAACTTTCTGCAATTATGGCTGATATCCACCCACCATGTCTCTTGATTGCTAATACATCAACTCCTGTATTAGCCAGTAACGTTGCTGATGTTCTTCGGAATGAATGGTCTGTATATGTTTCAGGATGTTTTAGTTTCAAAAACTGTGCAATCTTATTAGGAATCATACACTGAAAGAAATAGGCTTATTAAACTGTTTATCTAGAATAATGTGTATAGCGCATATTAAAACTTTTATAACCAAGATACAACTTTTATTAAAAAAAATCAATCATCTCCATACTCCTTATTCAATGAATTTAACTGGAAGGTGCTTAATACACCTTATGCATCTATGAAATAAAGGTTATAATGAATTACTTATACATTATTAGGTGTTATAGACTTTATGTTCCAATTGTATAGTAGGGAAGATTTGTTGTATAAAGACCAGTATCCGAATTTGTATATAACAATT
>NW_019418653.1:4716-10094 GCF_000390285.2 Anoplophora glabripennis | reverse complement strand
ATCAATAACTAATATAATATAATATAATAATAATAATTACTGTCACTGTCACGACCTACCATATAACATTGTCTATGAGCAATTGGACCTCTCACGGCCTAATTAGTGCGATTTAATTAAAATATTGAAGTATTTTGGACCATACCTAATAAGTATTTTGGACCATATGTCCGATATGTCAAAATATATTATAACTAAATCTGTAAATCCTTGCGTAAATAGAAAAAAGGTAGAAATACCTGAAAGAAGTCTAACAATTGCAGGATGTATTATTTTCTTAATAAAGCACTTTCTTTTCGTTCTTTAATAGTATCTCACTTACTGTTAGAAATGGACCCAACAGACTTTATATGACTATGCTCCACAGGACCGTTCTACCCAAATATGTAAAAATATATAGGGTGTTTCATTTAAATCAACAAAGTTAACATCAGCATATTGTTTGGACTTCATTTGCTTTCTTACTATCATTTTCGAAAATTTCATAAAAAATCGTGCAACTTTTGTATTTCACATTTTTTTTTATAACTCTTAAAACAAAAAAGTTAAAGGGGGTCAAAATATATTGAATCATCCTGTATATTTCAAATATGTGTTACAGTTATCGAGATTCCATGGTTGGTAATCCTTAATATATGGGTCATATCCTTTATTATTAAAATATTGGCCAGTCGCCAGTTCGCATTCAGAGGGCAATGACGGTTACACCAGTTTGATTAACATTAGTCAACAATATCAAACAAGTTTCGTGTTCGCCTTGTATGAGTTCAAGTCCTTTATAATGACCTGTCAGAGAATATGTAGATCAGATTACGCAAGAATTCTCTCCGCGTTTTCCTTGTTAAACATATTATTAGTACCAGGTACAAAATAAACGAGTTTTGAATATACAGGGCGTCCGCACGCTTTGAGAAAAAAAATTAAATTTTAAGACTTCGTTGACATTATTTAGCAAATCTGTTAATGTATATCCAATATTGACTTTAGGCTTAGCAATAATTATATTTGAGAGTGAATTAATTTTTCACTGTTTTTGACCCTTTTGTGGGCCCTATACCACCTCCAGATGGGCATTTGGAGCTTCGTGGCCATGAAGACTTTTGATCAGGAAATTTCACGGAAAGACCAATTTCCATAAGGTATGTGCCTTTGCTCAATTTCATTGATCTACATTATTTGCAAAAAATCAAAATTCGTTTATCATATCAATTTCAACAATGATTTATTGTTTTTCTTTTAAGAATGTAGAAATTAAAACAAACAGTTCAACTTTGTCGCACACTACAGTGGGTTCAGTCTTCTATTGACTTGTCAAAATTATTATAACAGCCTTGTAGTTTACTGTTATAATAATTTTAGGCACAACATCTAATTCTACTTTTTCTTCTTATTAATATTAATGACTTACTCGATCCTGTGTACCATGGTGTTATTCCATTCCAAACCGTAGAAGCAGAAGCCTTGAAAATGACTAAAATAATTAGTAGGCTGAACCAGTGCGCCATTATTATTCACGATGGGCTACTTCATCTGTCTATCACTCGAAATTCTAGTTATAAATAATCACTGGACCGTGAAATTATTCAATTATCATTTTAATATATAAATACTTAACCATATATTTCTTAGTATCATATTTATAGTCACGTTAGCGGTCAAGCATTTCTAACTGTTCTTCAGTACTTAGCTTGAATGTTATTTCGACATTGCGTTATATCAAAATTTATAACTTAAATTGATGAATTTATAACTTATGTTGCAATATTTTTACTGTAGAATATCTCGCTTAATATTTATTTAAGAAAAAAAATAACGAATACAAAAGTTTTAAATACTTTTCCAAAATCCTTTTAGTTCTTTTTTAAAATATTTAATACGGTGTTAAAAAAATGTGACAACTTAAGATTTTTGTGAAAAAAACATGTTACATATTTTTACATATCTGCTAGAGCGCTTTCTTCGGATTGCATTTTCTTAGATATACCTATCGTTCTTTGAGAGACAGGTCTATCAAATTTTACACCATTTACCTAATCCTAAGAAAGCATTCCAACAAAACATGCCCTATAACTTGTTCGTTTGTGATATTTGCAGAGTTTTTTTTACAGCTTTTTATTTTGAGGAATTCAGTGGCGTATGCGATAGTTTGTGTTATAACTCAAAAACCGGAAGCTTTACTTCCGGTTTTTGAGTTATAACATAATTTTTTTTAATTTAAACATAATTTTTTTTGTCTTCAAAATTTGTATAAAATTTCTTTTCAGATAATATATAATATTTGTATACAATTTTTTTTCAATTAATTTTTTTTTAAATACCGAATATTACTTTATTGTAGTAGAATTGTTTCTTGATACATTTCAGTATACCGTCCATTTTTCGATACGTGAAATATATTCATACTTAATTGTGTCGAAAAACAGTTGAGGTTTATTTCTTGAAATACAAAAAATACGTTGATAAAAACTTAAAAACGTTCTGTAACTTAGAGACGAAGCAATATATCTAGATGTGATTTATACTATTTGGGAATCAAGTCCATGATCTCTAAACTAGTTTTTATATCAATTCGCTAAAAAGGAGAAATCTCCAAAAGTACCAAATCTGTCCCACCCTGTAAATATAGTTAGTATAGAAAATGTTTATAAAAAATTTGTCTATCTTTGTTAATCTATTCAGAAAAGTAAACAATGTTGACAATGAAAATTAAATTAAATTTTTAGGCCAGTGTTTATAATGAAGTAAAACGAATTTGCTAAAAATCTTGTAAATCAATTTAAATATAGTAAAAAAAATTGGTAAAGTAAATCAAATATTTAACTTTTTTCCTACTATGTACACTTTGAAAATTTAAATTTTTCTCTATAAGTTGTCTAACATTTTTACAAAAAAAAATAGCGTAAATCTAATGAAGTACTAAAAAAATAGACTTAACGGAAATGTTTTGTTTAATACTGAATACTTTTAATAGTAATAACTTTTTCTTTTCTCTTTTGATAATATTATTCATATCAAAAATGTATATACCTGAGACAAATGAAATACCTATGTAAGAAAATGAAAATTTAATTTTACCGCATATTTATTTTTAAATTACAAATCTGTGATAGAAAATAATAATTCGTATTTGAACAGCCAGAAAATTTTGTGTATAGAAATTTGCTATCTGTAACAGTATCTTCAAATGAAAGCTTGACTCTCCCGCAAATTTTAGAGTATGCTTTAATTACTTATACACAAATATATATTTTGAAAATAAACCGTATTACTGAATAAACTTGCTTTCTGCATTTAATTTGCCTAAATGACGAATTAAAGAATTATTTATTATTTTTTTTTACAAAAAGATCGAGAATTATATAAAGGATGAAAATATCTTTTATTATTTTATTTTATTATTCTATTAGATGAAATATCATTTGACCAATAGTCAAATTTAAAACTAGAGAGTTGCCGAGATGTCACATTTGATGTCAAGATATGTCAAAGTCTCAAAAAAAAACACACTATGTACAAAAACTGCAAGCGGATAATGTGCTATGGGACTCTTCCATACGTGATTATTTATGGCCATATGAGGGTATTAAGATAATGTTATTTATAAGACTCTACTGCATCCTGCCTTTACAGTGTGTCACGATTTACAGGCCGTTTATTTTAATAAGTAAAAAACAAGGAAAATTTAAATATGGGGCACTCCATGTCAAATCACTGAGATCGTGATCCAACCATTTTTAATTTTCCTAATTTTTTTGGTATTATTTAGTACCCATTTAGAGTAGCTTTTATGAATTTTTTAAAATTTTAATTTCAACCCCTCAAGAAGTTATGAATATTTGAATATTTTGGATTTTTTTTATTTTTAAACTAAAACGTACTTTTTGAAAGAGTGGCGTTTTTTTCCTTCGAAAAATTGTCAAAAAAAAATTATGAAAGGTGTTATAGAATGCGATATTTTTTTAATAATTCTTTCTTGTGATTTAATTTTTTACAGATTACGTACGTTATTATAGTAAATTTTATTATAGAAGTAAATCGCGATGACTAATTACTAAAAATACCATATTTTTAAAACTACTTCTACTAAAATTGCCGTAATTAAATATCTAAAGTGCACCATTGACAAATTTTTTTACAAAGTGTATATGTATACACTTATTTGTATATATAAAGTAGTCATACAGCAGTCAAATCCTTTGAAGTGGCGCTTGGATCACTGGCGGAAATATTTAATGGAATAATACAGGAAATAAAATGCGTCAAGTGTTCAAGAAATTGATTTTTTCTATTTCGTCGTTAACCGATCTATATGTACACCGTGTCCACCTAGTGCGCGTAAGTTCAATATCTAGGCTAATAAAAGATAAAACTAATTTTTTTTTCTACAGAGTTGCCTACTTTCCCGAGTTGCAGAAAATGAAAATATATTTGCATATACAGGGCGTTCAGTTTTTCCTGGACAGGTACCAACTTAATTTTTTTTAATGGAAACCTATATTTTTTATAGCATTATCGAATTCTACGTGAAAAATGAACGGGACTTTTTGTTGTGATCCCTATTAAAATATTGATTGTTTTCGAGATAATCGACTTTTCATTTTCTTTTCTTATGGTTCGTCACTTCTAATAGATGACATAATTATGATTGTATGACAGCTAGAAATTATTTTTTTTTTCAGGCACTGAAGATGGCTCTTTCCATAGCTGCAGCTAACATTTCCCATATTTTGCTAATTCTTAATCACTTGTAGTGATCTTATGGTCTTTTGATTTTATTTACAAATAAATGGTAACTTTCCATAAAGACTTATTTATTAAACTTAAATATCTAAATTTTTCTGTTATTAATTGTTATTTTAAATAGTGTAGCTAGACAACTAATAAATTTATTAAAAATAAATACTCTTACAATATTTTTCCCGACAAAGGAACGGGAGCAAATCAGGTATTTTACATAAAAATGGGTTCAGGGAAAGCTATTAAAAAATTGTAGGGTCTACAGAAAGGCATCTAATGAAATCATAAAACACAGGGTGTTCTATTTGAAAAAGTCGAGATTTTTCAAACTTTAAATTATCGGGTTTGGCATGATTTTCTTTGCCTCTTGTATATAGCAGGTCAACTTTTGATACGTTTTTTGAAAGAGCCATCTTCACTCTACAGTTCCTGAAAAAAAAATAATTTCTAGCTGTCATACAATCATAATTATGTCAACTACTAGAAGTGACGAAACATAAGAAAAAAAAATGAAAAGTCGATTATCTCGAAAACTATCAATATTTTAATAGGGATCATAACACAAAGCCCCGTTAATTTTTCACGTAGAATTCGATAATGCCATAAAAAATATAGGTTTCCATTAAAAAAAATTAAGTTGG
>NW_019418653.1:0-2276 GCF_000390285.2 Anoplophora glabripennis | reverse complement strand
ACTTACGCGCACTAGGTGGACATGGTGTATATAAATGTTTTCACTGAATAGAATTGGTCAAAAATATAATGAGTATTATGGCATTATGCAAAACAAACTTTTTAATAATAAAAAATTCGAAATATTTAGTTAATAATAATTTATATATACAGGGTGTCGCCCTTAAATGTGATACAAGCCTGTAACTTCTTTATGTTTTGGCCGATTTCAAACATTTTTTTTAGAATGTAGGGTAAAAAAAACTCTATCTAACTGCGGTAAATACAGGGTGTATTTAATGACAACATTAGTAGTAGTTTAAAAAGTAGTATTATTAGTTTAGTAGTATAATAAAATTGGGTTTAATAGCGTCATTATCTGTAAAAAATAAAACAATATTTTTTTAATTCGAAAAATATAGAATAAAAAAGATCCCACTCTGTTAGAACCTGTCTCATAAATTTAGGTACCTACACATTAAACGATTTAAAAAAAAATTATTTTCGGTTTAAAAATGAAAAAAAGACAAAAATCTAAAAATGTATTATTATTATTATTATTTATTTTTTATAAAACTAAATCTTAAAACGAACAAAATGAAAAAAAAGTTTACGATATCTTTAGTTTTTGCCAAGTTGCAGGTATTTCAAAATTCTGTACCCAAAATATTTCAATGCTCATAACTTCTTGTGAGGTTGAAATAAACATTTTAAGAGATTCATGAACGCTTCTCTAAGTGGGTCTAAATAAAGCCAAAAAATCAGGAAAATTAAAAATGGTCGGATCACGACCTCAGTGATTTGGCATGGAATACCCAGAAATACCCATATATTTTATGTATCAATTTGTAACGGTCTTCTGTTATATTTTACTTATTTTATTTTGCATCAATTTTTTAATTAAAGTTTGAAAAGCTTCTTACACACTTAATCCTTTATAAAAAAAAGCAGTAGACAAAGTGAAAGAATATAGTTTTATCCGATTTCAGATAAAAAAATTACTAATGCAATATTTTAAAAATTGGCATCTAAAAAAATTGTAACAGGCTTAGGATCTGCAGTATGGAGGAAATTATAGTTCTCAACAATCCATCAAATTTATTTTTTATTTATTAGCAAGCTCGATGTCTAAAAGTGACTGTTAAATAATTAATGGAATTTTAATTTTATATGACTAGTTTCATCTGTGTAATTTATTCATTTAAATCACGTTAAAGTAAAAAAAAAACGTTGTCTCTATTTTGGCGCGCAGATGATGCTTTAACGCAAACATGAAATTTATGTGAAAGGCAAACATATATTTTCGTTGAAACACCAGGAGTATTTTTAAAACGCTAACCCATTACCGAGAATAATTGTAGATGTCATGTATGTTACCGGCAATTTGGCGCATTATTATTGTTATTATAGATATAATAATTAGTATGTTACTTATTTCAAATAATTTCTAATGATTAATTAACATTTTCACACATGATTTGTTCCGAAAAACACAAAAAAGTCTGCATTTGCCTAACATATGCACATGCAATATTTGCATTCAGATGAATGGTGCACCATAGCACGAAAACCGACGTGAACACGACAGCTCACAAACACTGACTCACGGTGAGCCGCAACCTTCTTTGGCCCAGCAGGATTGAACGAGCGCCTCCCATAATGTGTCATCTAGGTCTCGGGTAACAAAAAGGAAATCCTTTGTTATTTTTTTAATCGTTAACTATTGTTAACCCATACGGCACAACAACGCGGCAGAATTATTGTGAATAATTTGTATGAATACCTGGTGGACTTTTTAAAGGAGAACATCAGTACATTTCTGTTCTGGATTTTCTGAAACATTCTTAATTATATTTATATGGTATCTGATAATGGTAGAAAACAGGTTTTCTCCACGACCATTAGCAAATGTAATAATTTCTCGCCCCATCCCTAAATTGTACGAAAAAAAAATCAAAGATCAAACAGAATAAATTAATAAAGATAAAAAATTTTTTCTTTAAAAACGTGTTTTTTGAATGCATAACCTTTTTTTTTAGTAAAATGAAAGAAGATTATACAAACGTCCCCCCCAAAGTCCATTTCTCGATCCGCCCCTTTTCCGAAACCATTTTCAATAATGGAATGTAAAAATTCTCACTCTTGAGTTAGAATAATATTTATTCTGAAACACTTGTTTATTATGTGTTTTGCATGTAACGACCGTTCAAATAAAAACGTGGTCAAGTTAGTTCTGAAAATTTGGACGTAGGGCGTAGCGTATAGCAAATGAACTTAAACGTCATCTGTCAAAGCGCT
>NW_019418652.1:7069-12301 GCF_000390285.2 Anoplophora glabripennis | reverse complement strand
ATGACTCTCTTCCATATACCTGGCAGATCCACGCCACCATCCCTGTTGAAATTGTTCGGATTTCTGTAAATTTCTAATGCTTCTCTGTATAGTCGGGGCCAAAATATTCTATCTCTCACCACCATGTTGGCTTTACTCAGATCCACTGTGTGTTCGGTGTCCGCCCTATGCTCTGCTACTGCCGATTTTCTCCAGCTGTTATTTTTGAGGTGACTTTTGTGTTCCTTTAACCTCGTGTTGATGTGCTTTCCTGTTTGTCCTTTGTAGACCTTTCCGCAAGAGCAAGGAATATTGTACACACCGGGGCCCTAGAGCTGGTCTTTGGAAATGCTGCTGCCACCTTCTTTACAGTGCTGAATACTTTGTTGATATTCCTCTTTTTCAAAAGACGCCTCATTTTATATGTACAACCTCTCATGTAAGGTAGATATGTCGTCGCTAAATACTCCCGTTTCTCCATGGGCGTATGTCTCTTCCTGATAGCTCATTCTATATTTTTCGCCGTGTAACCATTCTCTGTCAGGGCCGTGCGTAGGTGTTCTAGTTCCTCGGCCAAGTGTCTTGCCTCGTTGATGATCCGCGCTCGATGGATCAAGGTATTTATGATCCCTTCTTTCTGGGCTGGATGGTGGTGGGACTCCGCATTCAGATATCTGTGTGAGTTGGCTTCCTATATACTCGATGTCCTAAAGTGCTATCTGGTTTCCCCTCCACCAAAACATCCAAGAGGGGCAGGGCGGAATTTTTTTCTACTTGGTAAACTGGATCCCATTGATGTGATCCAGGAAAACTGCTAAGGTGTTGCGTTCGTGGGGCCAGATGATGATGGTGTCGTCAACATATCGGTATTAGGCTTTAACGTTGTGGATTCCAGGGCTTTCTTCTCAAAGGCTTTCATGTATATATTGGTCAGGACTGGAGATAACGGTGAACGCATTGCTGCTCCCTCCGTCTGTTCGTAGAATTGGTCCCGGAATGCAAAGAAGGTCGATTTTATGCACACTTTTGCCAAACCCATTAAGCTCACCTGGATATCTTCTGGTTGGAGTTCAATCCCTCGAATCCTGTCGATAAAGTCTCCGGCATTTTTGACGTGATGCTCTGTCCTCCCTACTAAGTCCCTTNGATGGTTAAGATAAATATCATGTTATTGATTATATTTGCCATGGTTTCGAACATTTTATTCAGCTTTCAAGTAATTTAAATGCACTGGAAACAATTTTTTGTAACTTTATTTGTAAACAATAGTAACATTTAAATAGTTGAATGATTTCCGGGCTATTTGCCACGTCGTCGATTTACAACTCTTGACGTTTGGAGAGACACATCTTCAAAAGTTAATCTGAAACTGGAGATCTACTAATCTTGTCACTATTTATATTTGATGTGGTCACTGATCCATGACGTTCCGGTGGGTGACCTCGTATGCGTTGTTGACGTTACAGTGAGTTGCTTTCACGAATGACTCTCTTCCATATACCTGGCAGATCCACGCCACCATCCCTGTTGAAATTGTTCGGATTTCTGTAAATTTCTAATGCTTCTCTGTATAGTCGGGGCCAAAATATTCTATCTCTCACCACCATGTTGGCTTTACTCAGATCCACTGTGTGTTCGGTGTCCGCCCTATGCTCTGCTACTGCCGATTTTCTCCAGCTGTTATTTTTGAGGTGACTTTTGTGTTCCTTTAACCTCGTGTTGATGTGCTTTCCTGTTTGTCCTTTGTAGACCTTTCCGCAAGAGCAAGGAATATTGTACACACCGGGGCCCTAGAGCTGGTCTTTGGAAATGCTGCTGCCACCTTCTTTACAGTGCTGAATACTTTGTTGATATTCCTCTTTTTCAAAAGACGCCTCATTTTATATGTACAACCTCTCATGTAAGGTAGATATGTCGTCGCTAAATACTCCCGTTTCTCCATGGGCGTATGTCTCTTCCTGATAGCTCATTCTATATTTTTCGCCGTGTAACCATTCTCTGTCAGGGCCGTGCGTAGGTGTTCTAGTTCCTCGGCCAAGTGTCTTGCCTCGTTGATGATCCGCGCTCGATGGATCAAGGTATTTATGATCCCTTCTTTCTGGGCTGGATGGTGGTGGGACTCCGCATTCAGATATCTGTGTGAGTTGGCTTCCTATATACTCGATGTCCTAAAGTGCTATCTGGTTTCCCCTCCACCAAAACATCCAAGAGGGGCAGGGCGGAATTTTTTTCTACTTGGTAAACTGGATCCCATTGATGTGATCCAGGAAAACTGCTAAGGTGTTGCGTTCGTGGGGCCAGATGATGATGGTGTCGTCAACATATCGGTATTAGGCTTTAACGTTGTGGATTCCAGGGCTTTCTTCTCAAAGGCTTTCATGTATATATTGGTCAGGACTGGAGATAACGGTGAACGCATTGCTGCTCCCTCCGTCTGTTCGTAGAATTGGTCCCGGAATGCAAAGAAGGTCGATTTTATGCACACTTTTGCCAAACCCATTAAGCTCACCTGGATATCTTCTGGTTGGAGTTCAATCCCTCGAATCCTGTCGATAAAGTCTCCGGCATTTTTGACGTGATGCTCTGTCCTCCCTACTAAGTCCCTTATCTCCTATGCAACGTATCGGGCAAGGGGGTGTGTTGCTGATCCAACTGCACTCACTATAGGTCGAAGAGGGATATTCGGTTTGTGAATCTTTGGCAGGCAATACAGCTGAGGTGTCCTTGAGACGCTTTGAATCAAACTCCTGTGAAGTTCCTTGGGTATATTTGCGGATCGGACTGCAGCGGCTACCTTCTCCTCAACTTTCTCGACTGGGTTGTTTCGGGTGTTCTTGTAAATGAGATCCAACAATAGGTTTTCCTATTCCTGAAGATTGAAATTTGTCCAGGGTACTTTTGACTTTCGAAGTACCGAATTATCCGCTGCTTGTAAATTAAATTTGTATTATATACAGTGTGTTTTTTTCTCTATATTTCGCATCCTACATACAGCTGTTATTTTCAGAGATAAAAATAATAAATATAAGACATACAACTCTTGTGCTACATTCGTACAACTGCGATATTTAACATTTCTTTCCGTCTCCCAAAAACGACGGTGTGGGTGGGGTGCAAAATCTAAGGAAGGAACTGTACGTGCGTTTGAGAACAATCAAAAGTTAAAGCTGCATGCCAAATTTGAATGAAATCACTTCAGTCGCTTTTTATTCAAATTTATGGTGCTTTTCTTTGTTCATCGGGTACAAAAGGCAAGGGGGAGAGCAAGCGCCCCCTGCACCTCTGCGGACGACCAAGCTGTGTTTATAAATGAGTCGAGCATAAATGTACTGGAAATTATACTTCCAATAATGTTGCACGGTATTTATACGACAGTTTTTAATTGAAAATATAATATTCGGTATAGGAATATCAACCACTTACGGAACTTTCTCAACGCCATGCATATTTACATTAGTAGTTGGACTGACATTATAATACGCTTATAAGGATTTTTTTATGGGTAATACCCTAAAAGTATGTACACACTCAGGTGAAGTAAGATGCGACGCCGCTACGGCGATGGCGTATTAAATACCCTGCAAGTCCTATTTATGATCTTGTGACACTCTCCATGAATAAATAATAAATTTAGAATGTCAGTATTTGAATAAATGTTAACGTTTTCCATTCTTTAACAATAAATAATACTCAAATAAACATTCACTGTAAGAATGTGTTAAATTGACAACAACTGGTAATAGATTAGGTGCTTGTTTTGAAGTCCCACTAAAAATTTCATAGCCATCCTTACAAGAAATTGTGCAATATCCGTTGACTGCACGAAAAGCAGTAAATACCTTAAAAACCAGAAGAGATAGATATAGGGAACCATTATACCATTCGATAGAGAACAAAATTGTTCCATAGGTTGCGCAAAAACACACAGGGTGTTTCGTTTAAAAAAATAAGTTAAGAAGTCATGTTGTTCATGAAGCAAAACAAAAAATGAAGTAGTTAGCTAATTGCCAAAAGTGACAAATTAGTGTGTAGTAAAGTTTATCTCGTGTTGATAACCATGGAAAATATACCATTAAGAGACAAAATAGAAACTGTATGATCAGAAGAACATTCTCCCATTCAACTGAGATTTAAAAAAAAGGATTTTCAACAAGAATACCTTTTTTATGTAGAATTGTCCACGGAATCTAAAAATGAATCCCAAATGAAATTAGGTCATTGTCGTAGAAGTTGGGGTAGAAAAATCTCACTTTACTACCCATTCCTACGCCACTAACCTACAAAAATTTGTAAATTTTATAGTAAATTATGTACATGTGTAAATGTTAACACCATATCAAATTTGAATCAATTTGTTATAAGCATACCAAAGATTTCGTAAATAATATGATTTTAACAACCGACCAATACGGCCCTGTACAGTGAAAATGGTGACTTGAACCCGTGCTTTATAAGGCAATTCTGAATTATTTATCGAGTCCTATTTGTGGTCAAAGTTTGATTCACTCGAACTGAAACACTCTGCATAGGCACCCAGACAGAGGAGTAAGTTGGAGTAGTGTACAGTATGTTAATAAAGTTTTCAGTGGAACAAGCCGTGTTTCAAAAAACTAGACATAATGGACAATGTAGAATTTTGAGAAATAATAACCAAATTTTACAATATTTAATGATAATAATAACATTAGAGTGGCTAGTTTAAATCTTAATATCCTTAGAGAAAGTATCAGAAGGTGCCTGGCAAAAAAATTTTTTATTGAGGCCGCCGAGATCCCCGGACTTAACGCTGTTAGATTTTTTCTTTGTGGCTTATTGACACAAAAAGTTTATAAATCAAGGCCACAAATTGTACATGAACTACGTGCTAGGATAATGTAAGCTTGTGCAGAAACAAATACAAAAAGTAATTATGAACGTATATAAAAGAATTGAGAAGTGCATAGATGTAAATGGAGGAATGATAGAGGTGATAAGAATATAATTATTTAACTTTTGTTGGTTTCAGTTTCATTATTAGACTTTCAAATTTGTCAAAACTAAGATTATTAATAATAATAATTATAATACCACATGACTAGAGTTTAATTAATTTAATTTTTTTGTTTTTGTTTTGTTTCATGGACAACTCGATATGAGCAATAAGTTAATGAAAAAAAAAGTTAAAGACGTGAATATTTTATTTGGCTACAAAATCGTTATTTAATTTTTTTTATAAAATGTGTTATTAGACCGTTTGTTTTTGGGGGGGGGGGG
>NW_019418652.1:0-6437 GCF_000390285.2 Anoplophora glabripennis | reverse complement strand
AAAGTACTTTAAAAAAGGTTCAAATAGTTTTTTTCCTAATATTTATGGTTTTGGCTTTAACTGTTTCCAATTTAGTTTTTAGATAACATGTAATAATGTTTAAAAATCCATAACTCGGTTTATATTGCAATTAGAGAAAAACAAAATAATGCCATTAGATTTGTTTTTTTATTACCTTTATTTTTGTTCATTACAACTTTTTCGTTAATTCCAATGGTTTCAGAGTTATTTGCAAAAAACTGTCCGAAAACAAGCACTTTTTCAATAAAAAATCTACAATTTCAATGACGAACTACTCAGAATATTTCGTTATCCAAAAAACTTTATATAACATTTGTTACTTAAAATCGACTCCTCTATCGATTCCTTTGGTTATTTTGAGCGTAAAAATTTCCACCCCCAAGAAGGGGTAGGAACCACCCCCAGGGTAAAAGCAAACTTCGGCACCATATAAGTTTTGTTCCTTGAGGCATTCCCCACATTCAGTCAAAACTTCACATCAATCGGTTCAGTTATAAAGAATTCGGAGGTAAAAACCCTGAGTAACTGGTGTATAATATGTTATCATGGAGCAAGCAGATATTCACTAAAATCTCTTGTCGTCTTTTTGAGGCTTTTTGCACCCTTAATAAGTGGTAAAAATTTCAGCCCGAAAGCTTCATTAGTTTGGCGTTGACGGAATTTGTTATCTAAGAAGATGCTATTTTCAGTTGATTTTTCCCAAGCTCAAAGGCGTTGTAGAGTTTCGATAATTAGTTGTTTTTGTACCTAAATAGTTGTATTGACATGCATTTACTAAGAATTTAATTTTTCAAATTTAATTTGTTTAAAAATGAGTGAAAAAATTTTAATATTTATTAAATTGTTAAGATAGGTAATTATTTTAAAATGAAATAGTAACGGCCGAAATTTGGAGAGAGTATACATTAAGAGCTATATAATTCAACTATTTAATTGCAAAAAAGAAGATAGCGGCGATGCGTTTTATGACTCGGTCTAGCGAAGGACTAGGAAGAGCGAGGCTAAATAAAAAAATTAAATCTCGGGTTGAAATAATGTTAATACAATAGCTTCAATGCTCATGAATTTTCACGCTACCACAAATTAAAAAAGAATCATCTCGATAGGTTCATTATTAACCGAGATATGGCTAATTTTTCCAGCTACATCGATTTGAAGCCGCTCGATCATTTTCCTGCGCGCAACCAGGCGCGTAGCGCGCATGCTCCGCCTCGCTCTCCCCACGCGTTCGCTAGATCGAGTAATAGAACGCATCGCCGCTATCTTTTTTTTTGCAATTAAATAGTTGAATTCACCTTAATGTTAATGTAGGACATGAAAATATAGCTCTTAATGTATACTCTCGCCAAATTTCGGCTCTTAATATTAATAATTAAGGTCACTGCGATTAAATAAAAGAAAAAAATTATCTCAGCTTCTAATCAACTTTAAACCACGATTTTCGAAGAAAAATAGTACTACCTAAACTATAGAGGTTACTATTTCATTTTATAATAATTACCTATCTTAACAATTCAATAAATATTAACATTTCTTCAAAGTCATTTTTAAACAAATTCAATTTAAAAAATTAAATTCTCAGTAAATGCATATGTTAATACAACTATTTAGGTACAAAAACAACTAATTATCGAAACTCTACAACGCCTTTGAGCTAGGGAAAAATCAATTGAAAATAGCATCTTCTTAGATAACAAATTCCGCCAACGCCAAACCAATGAAGCTTACGGGTTGAAATTTTTACCACTTATTAAGTGTGCAAAGACCTTCAAAAATCCTGAATTACAAATGTCTGCGATGAAAATTGCGTTAATTATTAGCAATTGAAGACAAACGGCCATTTTCGACCATTTTTAAGCTCTTGGGCATAAACAAATTATCGGAATTTAATCGGAATCGGTCTCATTTTATAGGCTTACTTAATACCTACCTTTTTTGTTTAAATTTTTTTTCGCTATGAATAATAGTTTCTTACGCGAGTCAAAAAAACACTTTTCCATAACTAGCCACGAGTTGATTTTTTGATAGTTTGTTTATAACACTTTTCCGAACTATATTCCGCAGAGAAACTTCTAATAGTATTTTTTTCCCGAAACAGGTTGTTTCATGTCTATAATGACTGGACTATATGCCCAATAGAGATATTCCAGCAGAGCTAGTGCTTTCTTTCACACGAAGCGAGAGTCTGTTTTAAAATAACTCTTATTAACGGCATGCACAATGGATCGTGTGACCTGAGTGTGCGTTCCGCTTCTCTTTTAATTAGATGCGATAGTATTTCATTTACAAACTGCTAAACACAGTCCCACATTCATGCAGGCGACTATCGTAATTGCTATTCGTTATTTCTGACACTCTGACACTTATCGGCGTTTCCCTTATTCATAGTCCTAGATAAACGCGGCATAGCCGTGGCAAATCGGTTTTCGTCCTACTTTCCCGGCGGTCATTAGGCCGCGATCCGCGTAATTGAATTTCCGCAAAACGCGACCGATGCACCGCATAAAGCAGCGTAAACAAATCATATCTCTGGTAACCGGCACGGCGGCAATTCGTTATCAGGCACTTCATATTTTACGCGGTATTTACCCGACCGTGGCACCAGTGAAATACAACATGTGGCCGTGGCGGCGCTGCAATAAAAATGTACTTATTATCCGCCTGCATTCGCCGCGACGCCGTGATGCATTTTTATGGGTTTTTATGACCGCCGTCTCACTTTTCAGGACCACGTTTTAATTTTCAGTCCCCAGTCGTAGGATTTAATGCCGCCGCATTACCGCGAATGTAAAAGCGATTTTTTTGGCGCTTTTGCCCCGCTAGCTTTTAGTAGATTGTTTGTCAACGGAGGTTACAGGAAATTTAAAATTTAATTTGCTGCACCTGCAGTTGATACAGCCTTTTGCTTCAGTTTTCCTAGTCTTTGTGTGTATATATGCGGATGTAAAAGTGTGTCAATTGAATTAAATATAATTTAGAGTGCGCTGCGAACACACAAAATTAAATTTACCTAGCTTGGGGTTTAATTAACTTGTATTTTTACCACCGAAATTATGTTTCTCTTTTCTGTAAAGAACGCATTCCGCAGAAAGAAAAAGACGTAGGCGTGGCGATTTTTGTGGGCGGAGCTGAACTGATTTGTATCGGTGTGTACAGGGTGATTCACTATATTTTAACCACCCTTTAATTTTTTTGTTTTAAGAGTTACAAAAAAATGTGACATACAAAAGATGCACGATTTTTTATGAATTTTCCGAAAATTATAGTTGAAAAACAGTTGAAGTCGAAACAAAATGGTCGCTGATGCTAACTTTGTTAATTTATGGAACACCCTGTATATTTTTACATATTTGAATAGAACGATAGAACTTTCGAACATAGTCATATAAGGTTTGTTGGGTTCATTTCTAACAATCAGTGAGATACAATTAAAAAACGAATTAATACATCTTGTTAGCTCTCTTCCAGGCATTTCTGTCTTTTTTCCAATTACGTAAGAATTTACAGATTTAGTTACNCTACCTAAGTGCCTGTTTTTTGTGCTTCCTTCTATCGACCGTTAATATTACTTTTTCATTGTTATACAACACCTATGTAACAGGTGACGTCGAAGTTGATAAGATAAGTACGGTTTTGCACATGCTTACCCTTGCTTGGGGGATGAAAGTGGCTGAGTCAAAAATACCAGCAAAGAATGTCCCCCTTTAATATAAAATCGACGGGTCTGAGCGTTTTTCTACAAATTCGACGCAGTTCCTGGAAATGGCTCTGTTTCGTTTTCATTTGGCCACCCTGTATAATATTTGATTCAGTCCTGTATGGTGTTCAGAAGTAATCTGTTAATATTACATCAAAAGTTTGTTAAATTTTATTTTCGTTGTAGCTAAATTACGTATGTCAAATACATTATTTATANACTATATTTTAACCACCCTTTAATTTTTTTGTTTTAAGAGTTACAAAAAAATGTGACATACAAAAGATGCACGATTTTTTATGAATTTTCCGAAAATTATAGTTGAAAAACAGTTGAAGTCGAAACAAAATGGTCGCTGATGCTAACTTTGTTAATTTATGGAACACCCTGTATATTTTTACATATTTGAATAGAACGATAGAACTTTCGAACATAGTCATATAAGGTTTGTTGGGTTCATTTCTAACAATCAGTGAGATACAATTAAAAAACGAATTAATACATCTTGTTAGCTCTCTTCCAGGCATTTCTGTCTTTTTTCCAATTACGTAAGAATTTACAGATTTAGTTACAATATATTTTGACATGTCGGACATTGATATGGTCCAAAATACGTATAAGTAGGTATTTTAACTAAATATCATTAATTAATGCCGGAGATTTTGTATGTGACACAGTCAAAATTCGATTTTCCTCGAACCTTTTGACGTAAAGAAATTGTACTGTTTATTACAAGAGAAGTTAAAAAACAAGCATTCTTCTGGGCCGGATGAAGTACCTTTAAGTTTAATAAAAAATTGTTTATACTCCATAATTCAACCATCGACTTTTCTGATAAATCTGTCATTTAATACGGGAGCTTTTCCAAAAAAATTAAAAACAGGCATAGTGGTACCCATTTATAAAAAATGCGACCCACAAGTTATGGACAATTATAGACCTGTCACAATTCTACCTAGCTTTTCAAACATATTTGAGTACTCATGTTTAGAGAGACTGTTCAATTTTTTGATAAGTATAGTAAGTAGCAGTAAGCAGGAGAATGTCCAGTAGGGGTTTTTTGCGACTTGAGCAAGGCCTTTGATTGTATCGACCACAAAAAACTACTGATAAAATTATACTTATATGGTATCAGAGGATTCACATACAACTGGATTCAATCATTTTTAATAAATCGGAAACAATTTGTTAGTCTCTCATATACAAATAATAATTTTCAATATAAGATCAATATCTATACACATTTTGGACTATATCAATGTCCGATATGGCAAAATAAGTTACAATTAAATCTGTAAATCCTTATGTAATCGGAAAAAGCCGAAATGCCTGAAAGATGTCTAACAATTACAAGATATCTTATTTTCTTAATAAAAAACCATCATTAGCTGTATAGTAATGGTCTAATTACTTATCTTTTTATATAAGATTTATTTATTTTTATCAGATCAGCTAGGATCCACAGTAGCTAAGGAAATTTATTGACAAAAAAACAACATTTTGTATTAGCAGAAAAATAAAACATAACATTATTTTGAGGCCTCATCCGTTTTAAATTCATTTATATCAGCAAGAATTTAAAATTTATATTATTTATGTTGCGATAAAAGTACATCGTCAACATAAAATTTAGCGAACGTTGTATCCAAATATGTAAAAATATCCAGGGTGTTCCATTTAAATTAACAAAGTTAACATCAGCGGCCATTTTGTTTGGATTTAATTTATTCAATTCAATTATCATTTTCGAAATATTCATAAAAAGTCGTGCAATTTTTGTATTTCACATTTTTTTATAACTCTTAAAACAAAACAGTTAAAGGGAGCGGGGTCAAAATATAGTGGATCACCATGTACAATACAACGTTATCAAAACTGTATTAATTATAACCTAACTTTATTTTTTAAATTGATTCATGTCAGAGCAGATCAGTTATAACTTATAATATTTATTCTGTTATCACTTACCTTGTTCTTGAGAAATTTAAGGAATGATTTGAAACGCGTGTAGGAAATACAGACTTAATTTTCTCTACAGATTACTTTCTTTTCCTAAAAGTTTTATGTTATTCTTTGTTCTAATATTAAATCAATTCTTTTATTTTTCCAATTCAAATTGTTCATTTTTTTTTAATTTTTCAGTTAAATTTTGATTATAAATTTTTGCTGCGTGTAGGTTTTTGTCTTTCAGAATTAATTATTTGTACTTACTGTGTTTTCTAATGTTGTAACAACAAATCTTTCTAGATATTGGTTACCTAATAATATACAGTATGTCCATGGTTAGAGTGGAAAAGAGGGAAAAATATTTAATTTTTCATTTTACGCAAAAAAGGCATTCTTGATTAAAATTTTTGATTGACTTTAAAATGCGGCTGGCATGGAGAACTTTCATCTTACATGTACAGGGTGATCAGAAAATCGGTAAATATGAAAATCGTTAAAGAATAAACTGCTTTTGTTTTTAACAATACAGAAATATGTTATTAAGGAAAGCTGCAATTTGTGTATGAATTAACCTACTTTGATAGAAACGGACGTTAAAACATTTTTATTGTTCATTTTACCAGAAAAAGGCATTCTTGATTAAAATTTTTGCTTTTCTTTAAAGTATCTTTGAAATGTCTTTAAAAATAAGTTCCAAATAAATTAAATTTTCATGCAAGTTTCGTAATAAATAAGAAAAATATATTAATTCCTTAAAACAGTTTGTGGAGGC
>NW_019418651.1:0-12321 GCF_000390285.2 Anoplophora glabripennis | reverse complement strand
TTGTAATGACATTACCTGCTACTGTCACGGTTTATCATATACCATTGTCCATGAGTAACTAGGCCTCTCAGGGCCTAATTAATGAGATTTAATTAAAATACCTAAAGGGACGCATTTTGGACCGTATCAATATCCGACATGTAAAAATATATTACAACTAAATCTGTAAAAAAGGCAGAAATGCCTGAAAGATGTCTAACAATTAAAAGATATCTTATTTTCTTAATAAAAAACCTTCCTTTCGTTTTTTAATAGTATCTCGCTTATTGTTAGAGATGGACTCAATAAACTTTATATGACTATGTTCTACAGGAAACGTTCCATCCAAATATAATCTTGATGTGACTGTGGATACAAAGTTATCATATAGAGGACATATAGCTAATACTGTTAATTCAGCTTTTAAATCATTAGGATTTATAATAAGAGAGTCCAAACATTTAAGCAATGTAAAATGTCTTATTTTATTATATAACTCGTTAGTTAGATCTAAACTAGAGTACTGTTCTGTTATATGGCATTTAGATAAATGTGAAAGAGTGCAGAAAAAGTTTCTGCGTTTCTTGTATTTTAAAAAATATAATAGACCTCCTGATTATAACATTACCAGAACAATGCATTTATGTAAAGAGTTTCAACTGAATACACTTTTTAATCGCAGAAGTATTGTGCCATTAGTGTTTGTCTATAAAATACTAAATAATATTATAAATGACTCGTATATTTTATCATTATTTAAATTTAATATTTCGCCCATAACAGCCATACATTACCGTTTACTTTTTATACCTGTTGTTAAAACTATGTACTTTGATTCGCACCCTATATTTTTCTTTTTATATATTTCTCTTTATATTTTTATTATTATTAATTTATTTAATTGATGTAAATTGCTGCAGTTCTCATGCTACTGTACCATGCACATTATTTGTAAGAATGTTATTAAATATTATGATTTTCCATGTAATTAAACAATTTCTCTGTTTGGAATAAATAAATAAATAAATAAATAAATAAATAAATAAATAAATAAATAAATAAATAAATAAATAAATATGAAAAAATATACAGGGTGTTCCATTTAAATTAACAAAGCGAGGCCATTTTGTTTGGACTTAATTTGTTTTTCTACTATCATTTTTGAAAACTCCATAAAAAATAGTGAAACTTTTGTATTTCACATTTTTTATAACTCAAACAATACAAAACTTAATGGGGGGGGTCAAAATAGAGTGAATCACCCTGTACATTAAAATTAATCCAGTTAGTTGTCACCTGTGTGACCGATTACATTGTAGTCCTATAAAACCCTGACTTTTGCGTTTTATAGGTTTTTGATGGGCAGAGTGAAGGGCAAGTGCGTCCCGTATCCATGTTGAGGCCGTTCTAGGCCTGTTCTTTTACGAAGTTACTTTTACTATACGGCCCACGTCGCCGTACGTTCTTCTCCCACCTGAGCACAGCGTTTTACTGTACATCGCTTATCCCATTCATGAAATTGAACACGTTGCTCGGCCATATGGTCGGTATTTCATACGATTTATATCCGTTTAGTTCGTGTATAAGCTGTCCTTATTATTCTTCCGATCCGTAATCTTGTATTTTTTTCTTATTTATATTAACAGAAGATCGGTCGCTGTAATTGTAAGACCTTGTACACTGGATTAAATGTTATCTAAAATATGAGACTTGTAAGAGCTATATATCATAGGCTAAAAAGATTTCAAAGAGATATGAATAATTTATAGTTATATTATGTTTTCAAATGCATAACAGGGTGTATATGGTGTACAAAGTAACATTACTTTCATGCGCAAGAGATGAAATTATTGTTCAATAGATCACATTTGCGTCCATGAACGACTGTAACATAGTAAGCAACTTTCGAATTGAAAATTAATATTTTGGTATAGGTATCAATTGAGTTTCCTTTATTGTAGAAGATAAGTTAATATCTTCCTATAAAGCAAAATTAATGCACTTTAGAAAAAAGAACAACCAAAGTAAAAATTTCACAACACTTCTTAATAACCTCTTATCGTACAAATATTCTGTCATAAACATAATATAACAAATTTGAGTCCAGAGCTCTTTTTTCGAGAAAATAACAATGGCGCAAACCGCATCTCTCTATCTGTTACCGTTTTCGAGCTACAGGGCGTTTCTCGATTTTTGGCTAAACCGATTGGTGCCTTTTTCTCGTTCCCTTTCAATATATTTTAAAACGGTTTGAACATTCTACAGGCACTTTTTTGAGATATATTTCATAACATACAAATAAATGCGATAATATTTTTAGTTTTTCTGATATGACCACAACTATTTTATTTCAAAAAACGGAACCATCCAAAGAAGCTTTTTCGCTGGAGAGAAAATAGATTATTATTAATTATAAATATGTAGGTTGTTTCACAGAACTAAAATTATGTTTAAAGATACCAGCTAATAAACCCTGTGTTATAAAAAATATAGGTCGGAAATTTTGTATTACCCACACCTGTGATAATTCATTCCTAACCAAGCAGGGCTGAGACTCGGTCAATGTAATTCCAAATAATTTTTTTTGGGTTTTAAACGTGTTTTTACCCATCTGATAATATACTGAACATTTCTACTATTCCTATATTAATATACGACCAATGTAGACAAAAGGTTGTGGGTACAGAAACAATATAGATGAATAGTTTTACAATAGTGAAAACTATATACATATTTAATATGAGCACGACTTTTCATTAAAACTTACCGGTGATACTAATGTAATAGAATAAATGAATAAGCAAATGTGCAAATATCTAATATCAGTGTAAATGTCCTCATTTTTAAGTAGCCCCCCATTTCATAACCACAAGTGTGGTTTATTAATACCATTGTCCCAGTACAAAGTCACCCCTCTGGTCTGGTCTGGTCTGGTCCTGGTGAAAAATGCAGTGATTTCGTTACAACAACAATTAAAACCAATACATTGAGTCTCAATTAAAATTCCTTCCCGAATGCACTAAACTTATAGACCAATTTTTATTTTTTAATATCACAAAGAACTACCTAATTTTGCTGAAATTGTGGATACATTTTGTTATTATAAAATATTTATTGTGTGACAGGAACGGGAAGAAATAGGTTTGATAAAAAATTGACATAGTTTTGAAATTAAAGGGTAAGCCTGTGCAAAACCGTACTTATCTTATCAACTTCGATGTCACCTGTTACATGAGTGTTGTATAATAATGAAAAAGTAATATTAACGGTCGGTAGAAGGAAGCACAAAAAACAAGCACTTAGGTGGGGCATTCTGGAAGGAAGCCTAGATAGTTGAAGATAGGCAGTTGAAGTGAGAACAGTGTGCAGATAGGTAGCAAGACGATCGGCGGACAGTGTGGCAAAGTAGTGGAAAATTAAGTGTTTAACCGGTATTAGTTAGCAGGTAATATTCTTTAAGTACTTTGTTGTTAATTGTTCTATGTAATCTTATGATTGTGATTTTTATAGATGTTTCATGATAATAATTCTGTGTATGTTTAGGCTTCATTGTCTTACGCTCAGGGGCGTATATTTTTCTAAGATAAAATTGTTACAATTGTTATTAAAGATTGCTCATAATTTATTACATGTTAAAATATGTATATTTTGTCGTGACTGCCCAGATATTGCAATAGTGTGTTTCACATTTAACTTATTTTATCACGATTACGTTGTTCTTTGATTTCTTGTTCTCACTTTATGTCATACGCATATAAGAGCTTTGTTGAATTTACTAACATTTTCGCCCTTGATTATTATTATTGTTGTTGTTCTCCGAAATCTTAACTCATAGCTGGATTGCCTCCCGTATGGGACTCCAGTACCTTACCTATTATTATTATTNTTTGCACTTTTTCTGTTTCGCTTTTTATTGAGGTGTTTAAATGTACCCGTTCTATTCATAACCGAAAAGGGCGAGCCGGGAGGGAATTAAGCAGCTAATCAAAAAATAATTCGCGATCCGGATGAGAGCGGTAGGCGACCGCGGAGCCAAAAACGAAAAGAACCGCGTAATGACCGTAATGACTTAAGTAAACATCCATTACGATAAGGCCGGAGCGGATATATTTAAGGCAATTTTACCCGGTTGATTAGCATTTAAATGCACATAATGGTTTCGTCGAACGTTTCGCCGCAGGTGTGGGGAAAAAGGAAAATTGAAAACTGAAATATGATAATTGCTGAACACACAGGTTGGCTTTTTTGCGCCCTCCCGCTGCGTTTGCGGAAAAAGAAACAATCGACGTGCAAAACAGGTGCATTAATTATTAATGCGCGAGTGGAACGGACAGAGCGGTCCAAGTTTAGTAGAGCGAGGACAGTGGCGGTCGTGAATTATATCGCTGAAAATATTTATTAAATCATGACATTATCAAAACTAGACCAAATGCTGAATAAGTATAGCCATAATCCTCAAACATTTACCACGAGCTGTTAATCCTGATGCTACTGCTTTTCAGAATAAATATCAAGAATTATTTATTATTTTTTTCTAATTGCATATAAGCAATTATTGTAGATTATTGTATTGTGGTTTTACATGTACTGAAATTGTTGATACTTCTGAAGTAACTCAGAGTTGCGCTCTTTTGCTAGCTATTATTCAGTACAGTTATTAATGACATTTGTGATGTTATAGCCAACATTCGTATGATTTACTACCTTTTGAAAAATACTTAGTAAATGTAAACCCAAGTGATTTCCCCAGCAAAGTCGTGAACAATTTGTTTTAAACAATAAAAACCGTTAAAAAATTACATGTTTTTGTTTTTTATAATATCTCGGAAAATAATGATGGAATCGTCTTACTACAATAGGACTTCTGTAGAGAATAAAAAAAACCTATAAAATGGTTTTTTGTACTACCAGATCGGCTCATTTTTTTACAGAGTAAATCCGGAAAACTTCTAAAATAGACCTTTCTTTAAAAATTGATAATTCCGTCAAATTTTAAGCTGGAAAAACAATCTTGCGGAAAATGATAGATGATAATATTTAGTTTAATCGTGCGCAAGATGGTTTCTGTCCGACGCATAGTTTTTGCACAATTGCATTATAAACAAATTAGGGTCTTTTTTTTTGCACAGCGTGGCAATTTATCAAAAATAGTCCGTTTTAAATTCCGAAAACGGCATCTGAAAGTAGACGACAAAATCTCCAATTCGTATATCTCGGATTTTGGCCTGGGATTCTCTACTGAAGTCCTATTGAGAGTAAGACGATTCCATCATTATTTTTCGAGATATTATAAAAAACAAAAAATTACAATTTTTTGAATTTCTTATTGTTTAAAAAAAATTGTTCACGACTTTGCTGGGGAAATCACTTGGGTTTTCATTTACTAAGTATTTTTCAAAAGGAAATACATGAAATTTGATGTAATATTTAAATGTAAAATAGCCTCTTTTTTCGCTCTATTGGTTGACCTATTTACTTAACTGCCACTGAATATATTAAAATGTTGTTTACGTATACATATAATACACGTGCAGAAATTGCATCGCGTTGCGCTAAATTTAAAGCTTTGGGCGTAATCTTTTATGCCTAATTAGCTTTTATTCCTCATATGAATTATTCTTATATCTAATGCTAATAAGTCTTGGTTTCATAAAAAAATGCTAAGAATATTAAAGAAGTTTTGACAATATGTATCTTATACTTTGCAATTTGCTT
This sequence comes from Anoplophora glabripennis, assembly GCF_000390285.2. Taxonomy (NCBI): domain Eukaryota; kingdom Metazoa; phylum Arthropoda; class Insecta; order Coleoptera; family Cerambycidae; genus Anoplophora; species Anoplophora glabripennis. The sequence continues at coordinate 6,627 of NW_019418651.1, read as the reverse complement.
TAAATAAATTTGAAAATGAATGATTTAATATCACGCCGAAAGTACTTTTCTTATTTATTCTTATATCAACTGTTGAATAATTACATAGCAATAAATGCAACACTCATCAACTTATCTAAATCATAGGAAATTTCAGTCACTTTCTAATTTTTTATAATTAGTGTTTGTAATATTAAGCTTAACCTTTATGATGCTTTTGTCCTCTCATATACAGTGCGTACAATAGTTGTTGAGGTAGACTTCCAAGAAAAGAATAAGCCAATAAAGTTCTGTTATCGGGGCTACTGTAACAATTGACCGCGGCAAGGGCAAGGGGAACGCCACCCCGCCAATGCCTTTCTACTTCGGGGTGCCGAATGCAGTCGAATTCCAAGAAAGTGAAAAAGTTTAGTTAAGTACTCTCTAAAGCAAACTAGGTAAACCAAACTTCTCTACTTGTGAAATGAAAAAATGAAATCTCTTTCGATAACAAAAAAATAAATGAGACTACTTTCTCTTTGATTAAAAAAAAAATAAAATTAAAATCGTTGTTTATAAAAACAATAAATGAGACTTCTCTGTCTTCGACTAAAACTAAATTAGACTTCTGGTAACTAAACAAAACGCATGTGTGCGTGAAGATCAAATTATTTTAGCGCGAATTTTTAAATGTGGGTTTTATTACCTTCTGGGCCTTCTTTGCCTCAGGTACCTTGTAGTCTTTGCCTACATATTGTACACAGGTGTTCACGTAACATTTTACCCTTATTATCTTTTGACGTTTTTTTCGGAAAAAATGGTAAGTAAATAAACCAAAATTTTTGCAAATTATTATACGACGTGTATATATCACTGTATTTAGAAATAAATAAGAGGACTCCATTCAGTTGTTTATTATTGTATGGTATATTTCAGATCGGAAGAGGATTGTTAAAATTTTGATTTTTGCCCTTTTTCCTTTATTTTCTTCGCAGGTGACAAAATACACCTGCAAATATATGGTTTTTGCGTCTTATAGAAAAGGATAATCTCTTAATATTAAAAACTGTACTTATTCTTTCAAAAAAGGTCTATCTACTATATTTTTCCACATAAGGGTAACAGAAGTTACCTATCCCTCGTTTTTTTTTTATTTATGTATGATTCTGATGCTTTACTCGATCCTTTATTCTGAAGCTATTTGTAAATATACCGTTCTTTATACAGAGCGTTTCTGAAATAAGTGCGTTCTTTGAAAATGGTGATAGATGGTACGAAAATAAGTAACCACTGGCAAAAATCCACACGGGGCTGAAAATTATTATTGCTGCCTGAACCCTTTTGTACAGGAAAGGGCTGTAATAATTGTTCCCACTTCTCGGCCAATGTTGCGAGTAATATTGCAGCGCACAACGCACGTGCACAAGATGCACAGGGTCGGTTATGGTTAATTTTCTTGAAAACAGAAGTATTTAGACCATCAGTTGCTGAATAAAAATTACTCATTTTTGTGCCCTCTATCCCTTTTCAAGGACGCGCACTTATTCCAGAAACACCCTGTATAAATGTGTGCTACGAATCAGATATAATGAATGAATCCACCAATACGTACTTAACTTAACCCTGATGATAAAGGAAAAAACTGCCCCGTCGTATTGAATTAGAAATTTTTACTTTTAATTTTGTCAAAATACGTAAAAGATTTTCAAATCATTTTCGAAAAAAATACAGGACAATCAAGTTAACTTTCATTCAAGTTTACTACCGTAAAAAGAGAGAAATGCTTAGATTAGCATAACTACGCACTTAAATATTTATATAGAAACTGTATTCAAATATGGTTATTTACATAACAAAGTTGGCACTACTTGAGTGAGTAAGTAGGTAGCACGAAATGCATCAAGTTCTGGAAGCCTACACATTCATCAAAGACGTTTTTCTGTTATGTGCTTGTTGTAACTAAACAAATAAAGTACAGGATGTTTAGCATAAGAACCGACACAGAGCAGGGGTTTGTAGGGAAACCCAAAATATGGTGATTTAACGCAACTTACCTTATACTAACTATACGCTGCACTGAGAAGTTATAGGTCTTGAAAATGGGGTTTCAAATTTAGAAAAAAAATCAATATTTCAGTTATATTTGAACTTAGAAAAACCAAATTTGGTACACGGTGTGAGTGTACCAAGAGCATTAATCGATAATAGGATCCACCATTCATATGTGATAGAATTTTTTAACCCGTTGACGGACTTAAAAAATTATTACTTTATTTTATGGGTAACTTAATTCTAAAACTTTTCTTACTCCTGTTAGTTTTCAAAAAAACTGTCGTTTTCAACAAAAATGCTAGTAACTAATAAGACGTATTGCAGTGTGTTATTTAAAATAATCGAAAATTCAAAAGTTGGCTACTAATTTAGAAATCAAACTCGACGATCAGGAAAGAAAGTCGTTAAATTTTGGTAACTGTTTGCTGAGCGAAAATGATCGGGAATTTTTCATTTAGCGAACAATTTGACATGCTACCATTGTTAAGTTTCTGTGAAGGAAATTACAGAAGACTTCCAAATTGTATAATATACCCTAGAGAAAAATTTTCTAATGTTGAAAGACGAGCTCGACAGTTTTTCAACAACACTCGGGAATGTGCTATTGCAATCAGGGCACAAGACGAAGAATTTATTTTGAATACAATTGAAGAAGACTTACATATTAGTACTTACTAGAATTATTTCCCGACAAACTGGTATCTCGCACTTCTGTGCACCGAGTGATCAGACGTAATCTACTACACCCATATCATATCCAAAAAGTGGAAGAATTGTCACTGAATGATTTGGTTAAACGAGTGAATTTCTGTCAGTTTCCTTTACATCAAGGCATTAATTTTCAAAAGAAAACTATCATGATGTAAACCCTCATTCAGATTCCTCGACATTTCCAACGCGAGTTTCAAATAAATCGGTGTTATTGGTATTTTACGAATCGACTAAATGGCGAAACTTAATTTAGAATTTCTCCAAAACACTCTTCCGGATCTACTTGACGAGGTGCCACTACAACTCAGACTGGAACATTGGTTTATGCATTATGGAGCCTCACGCTTTTAGATATGTCGAAAGTANGATCGTCTAGTTTGACATTTAAATTCATAGCCAACTTTTGAATTTTCGATGATTTTAAATAACATAGCTACAGTACGTATTATTACTTATTCGTGTTTGAAAACGAAATTTTTTTTTAGAACTAACAGGAGTAAGAAAAGTTTAAGAATTAATAAAATAAAGTAATAATATCTTAAATCCGCCAACGGGTTAAAAAATATAAAAATATAAATATAAAAATATAATCATATTTTAATGGTGTATCATCCCACTCACACCTTGCACCAAATTCAAGTGAGTTTAGAAAATCCAAATTACCAGTTATACTTATAACTGAGACGAGATATTGATTTTTTGAAATTTGAATCCTCACTTTCAAGGCCTATAACTTCTCAGGTGTGCAGCTTGCTATAAAGGTTACTTGCATTAATAACCATATTTTTTATTTCCTTCACACCCTTGCTCTATGTCGGTTCTTATGCGAAACATCCTGTGTATAATTCTTATCTCCTTTATTACCTTCTGCATAAGGTAAAATTTCGTCCCCATTTAACGAGTGGCCACTGGTCAAGAACAAATAAGTTTTATTCCTTGGTTCTGGTTAGCCTTTATGTTATTATACACGTCTGACAACTTACACATGTTGCAAGCGCTCGGTGTGCTTCCGTGAATTTTGCGTTGGTTAAATGGTACTGATAACTACTATTATGGAGATTACCGTCGATCTAGGAGGATACATACATGGTTTCGCGGTTTTGTAAATGCCACCCATGCACTTCCCCCGAGTGCGTTTCGTTCAGCATTTATTTTTACCACTGTGATTAATTGACGCAAAATTGTATCGTTAATACAAAAGTAAATGATTTATGTAAATACGTAGGTGCATAATTATAAACTTGATATTATTAACTGTTATAAGTATTTAAGAATAACTAAGAAAATAACTATGTATATTAAAATGATATTTGAACTATATTTCTCCACGACCATTAACGAATGTAATAATTCCGAAATCATTTTTAATAATAGAATGTAAAAATTGCCAGTCTTGATTTAGAATATTTATTCTGAAACACTTTCTTCTTATGTGTTTTGCATGTATTTTCATTCTATAACAAGGTACAAATAGCTATGGATTTCAAAACTGTCAAGGTCAAGCGTAAATGATGGCGTAATAATTAGTTTCAGACAAGTTTTATTATAAATAAAATGCTGAGTGAAAAATCGAGTGAATCAGATATAGAATTTGATAATACTCCACCTGAAAATACAAATTATGCAAATAATATATAGGCGAGAACCTACTGCCGCACAAATCAAGACATGAATAAGAAAAGTATTGTGCAGTGTTAAGGGATTGGCAACCAGAAAAGAAAACGGACTACTTTTCCGAAAATGTTTTCATTGCATTTTCCGGTGATTTATTAAAAAAATGGAAAGCCTCGAACAAGATATCGATATTTCAAGATAAGAAGATTAAAAACTTTGTGAAAACGATCTTTTGAAAAGTACGTAGCTAAACAATCGACAAAGATTTTTACAGAATAAACTGTTAAGCAATTCTTAAAAAATGCTCCGGAGCTACAAAGGCAATAAAAATCATAATTTAAATAGCAATTTTTATAAAATGTAGTTTTTATTTTCAGGTCGCCCTTCTCATTGGTGTTTTGGGAGCTTGTCGCAAGAATGAGCTTTCCAACATTAAAATTTCCGACATTAAATATTTAGGATCCGCAATACTAATTGCAATTCCTAATACAAAATCTAAAAAACCAAGAGAGTTTACAATCACGGGAGATTTTTATAATATTATAAAAAATACTGGGCTTTGAGACTTTAATGTTCCTTCTAATAATTTCCAAAAAAAATAAATGTACACGATGAGTAATAATTGGGATAAATAAACTGGGCAATATGCAAATAACAAATTGCCACATTTCCGAATCAAGACAACCCACAAGAGTATACTGGCCACGGTTTCAGCAGTACCTCAGCAACTACGTTGGTAAATGCAGGTGCGGATACTACAACATTAAAAAGGCATGGATGTTGGAAGTCTTCTCAAGTAGCCGAAGGATACGTAGAAAATTCTCTGCAAAATCGAATAAATATAGCAAATCAATTAGTTTCTTCAGTTACTTAATCTAATTCGTTAGTAACCGTCCCCTCAACTACCAATTCTTCCTACTACACGACTGTTAAGTCTGCCTCTACAAATCAATCTGTTTTGAAAAATAATACAGAAAATATTTCCAGTGCACCAGTTTTAGTTTCAGAATTGTACCAACACTGTAAGTATAAATGTCTATTAATACAGTGTAATACAAATGTATCAATAAATAACTTATTTTGTTTAGATTTAATTTAATTGTTTCTTGATTCACACTTTTTGGTCGTGGAGAAAATAATAGTCTGTTATTCGGTTGGAATAAAAAGATTCGGTACCTACTTGTGGTTTCTTACGCTCGTAAACGTTTGTGTCCGGAATCTTCCATTTTATCGAATATTTTTCCAGTTTCCTTATTACAGAATATACTATTATTTGTCGTAATAGGTTGCTCGTCTAAATCTGATGAAATTTAATGTAGTAGTTACCTGCTTCATTGTTCAAAAATGGCCAAGTAATAGATAGTTCTTTGAATGTATTTCAAATGGCAAGAATAATAATTCTTGAAAAAATTGCATTTATATGTGGGTAGGTCTATATTAGATCTGCAAGGACATTCTCCAAACTATCGGAATCTTATATCTCCAGACTGTTATATAAAACGGGGTATTTTAAAGTAACTAATTAACCTGTCAACTTTTAAAGCAATGAAATTTAGTTAAATTAATAAATTTTCATTTTCCAAAAATGTAGAATAATAAATATAAACCAGTTTCTTTATTTCAATCCATTATTATTTCTTTGTGGTGTCTTATACAAACGCTCGTTTTTGAGATATAAAACTTAACGTATGTGCTTTAGAAAGAGACTAAAAAAATTGTTTTTATTCAGAAGCAATGTATTGTAAAATATACTAAAAAACAGAGAAGAATATAGGAAAAAGTTCGTTAACTCACAGTGAAGTGCAGATAAGGCTACTCAAAGTATACGACAGCATATCAGTTTATACTAATATAGCCGCACCTAACAATAATCATTAATTTTATACAGGATGATTCACAACTTATCCAAAAAAATTTGGAAATAAATGCGGAATGAGAAATGGAGTTAATATAGTGAAAAAATTGTAAAATCCTTAGTTTCCGAGAAAAAAATTATTGAAGTACATAGCTGGACAACTGTAGTCTCTAGCGTCATTCGTAATACGCGTGGAGAGCCACGTGGCCTCACTGACTCCGAATACTGAAATCCGATTTTACAATCGTCGTTATGATAGTGATTACCTGTTATCTGTTGTGTTTGCAATAGATTTTTAGTAGTTAGTGTCAAAAATGTTTTGCGTCTATAGCAACTCGGAGCTGATGGATATCGTTTTAATTTATGGTGAAGCAAGACAACATTTGTATTATGGTAAATCATTTGTGTTATGGTGAAGCAAGACATCATTTGCGTTA
>NW_019418650.1:11636-12317 GCF_000390285.2 Anoplophora glabripennis | reverse complement strand
TACCTTTTTCCAGAAATTGGACAGATGTATGACGGAAAATGGTAGTTTTGAAAAAAAAGAGTTTATATGAACCCATAAATTTCCACAACTGTAATCGTTAAGGAATGTGGTTTGTCACAAAGCGCAGTTTCTAAAATTTAAAAAAGCATAAGTTTCATGACTACAAATTTACAATAGTACAAGGATTACGACCGGACGATCATCAAAGGAGAATGAACTTTGGTAACTGGTTTTCTGCAAAATTAATAGAAGATCCTCAATTCTCAACAAAAGTGTTGTGATTGATGAGTCAACGTTTACCAACAATGGTTTATTTAACAGAAAAAATCACCATCATTGGGCAAATACTAATTCGCATTTAAAACGTTAGTCTAGACATCAAATTAGATTTAGTGTTAATGTTTGGTGTAGCTTACTGAATGACCGGATAATTGTGCCCTACTTCATAGATGGTACATTAAATGGGCCTAAGTACTTGGACCTTCTACAAAATTATGTAGAGGAATTTCTCCAAACATTGCCAGTTATGCGTTATGTGGAATGCTGGTATCAGCAAGATGGTGCTCCAGCACATAGTACCTTGCAAGTGAAACAATTTTTAAATAACAGATTCGGTGAACAGTCGATTGGGAGAGACGGACCCATTAATTGGCCGGCCAGAACTCCGGACATGAATCCTAT
>NW_019418650.1:0-9005 GCF_000390285.2 Anoplophora glabripennis | reverse complement strand
ACAATTGATTTTCTACATTTGACCTTGAACTGACCTTAACGCAGACCTGATCGGATCAAACAAACACCCGGATTTGGATTCACCGACCCCAAAAACGTATAGATACATAGGTTTAGTTTGTTGACAATTGATTTTCTACATTTGACCTTGAACTGACCTTAAACCTGAACTAATCGTGTCATTCGGACACCGGACTCGGATTCAGCGACCCCAAAGCCATATGGATACCATGGTCTTGTCTTTCGGACCTGCCACTTTTTTTTGTGGGGCTGTGATTATTTGCATGACGTGAATCTTTGGGTAGTTTAGTTACATATTTTTCAAATTAATAATTTGATTGAAAGTTTAAGTTCATGTTTTAAGATGTTCATAATTAAAAAAATTCGAGCTAAAATTTAAGCACAACACTATCTTGGTACTAAAAAATCGATACATTTCATTTTATTTATTTAAAAATTTATTGAAGTTTATTAAATGTTTCACAATAATAATTGTTTACATTTTCTCCGTAGGACAAGTCTGCCACGTGCAAATGTGGTATGCACCAGCTGTGTAGCGTTAGGTTAAGCGCTGTTGTCACGTTGTGTTAAAACTCCCCTATATTAAATCTCATTTAAAAGTAACACAAAAATTAAACAAATAAACGAATTACTTACCAATAGACGATTATTCGATTCACAATATATTTGGAAATATATTTGTAACGCATTACAAAAAATTAATGAGAAGTACCACACAAGTATTCAATTAGATTCCATTATTAAATTATAACCTTGCGTGATTACGAAACGGAAAGAAATAAAAATGGTTTAATTTTTCATTAACCTGCCCCGCGTACCCTCTGAAAATTTTCTCGTACTCCCAAGGGGTATGCGTACCACAGTTTGAGAACTCCTGATCTAGGCAATATAACTTTTGAAGTGGGGGGTCAGATGAGCTTGTATGCAAATATTCAGGAAAATCCATGCTATCCGAAAAAATTGGGAGCTTTTACCATATTTTCGCCTTCACTGACTGGACTATTAATTTAAAAAAAAAAACGTGGTACTGTACTCATTGTACAACCTTGTGCATTGTTTTTAATAATAAAGTAAATTAATGTTGGACTTCTCTATACTTACTTTTATTAGTGTTTTGTTGCTGGAAATAATTAACCAAAATTCATCAGTCTTTTTGCAAACATCTTTATAAAAGCAGCAGTGATTTGAATTACTATTTTTTGAATAAACAAACATATTGTCCCTTTTATTAATAGTAAGTGAAAAAGTATTAAGGCAATATGAAAACACAAAGCATTTAAAACAGTTCCAAAACCAGCTACGGACAATAATACAAACGAGGTTAGGTAAATTTAAAAGCAAATATAAACATGTTGCACTTCGAAATACAAACATGTTAGATCTCTCGATGCGCCGTTAAAATCCTTTTTCGGGAAAAGGGAGAACCCAAAGTGCGAACAAATAATCGCACTTTACTGCAACGACTACAATAGAAAGCAGCCTCATACATAAACAAACAAAGGACAAATTTACGATTTACCGTACAATAAAAGAAGCGTGGTAAAAATCTTACTTTAAAATGGTTAAGTGAAATAGTACATTTGGCAAGTATATAAAACTATGTTGGCACTTATTCTCCTAGTAACACGGAAAATACGCTCCGCAAATACGGGAGGAAATAATAACGTTGACATAATGCCAGACTGAGAGAATGCATTTAATAATGGAATTTAAATATCCTTCCCATAGCATCTTTTGTTCTGCCGATAAAGGGAAATAATGACACGCGCCTTAAATATTACATTCTTTTAAAAGGATATGGCCCCGTTTAAAGGGAGATCTAGCTGAAAGGTGAAATAACAATGATTGATATTTCCATCTCGTCCCTCGACGCTCGACTGTCTGTTCCTCGTGACTGAAATAAAGAAATATAACCTTAAAAATAAATACGTAAACTGCCACTTGAAGGAAACAAGAGTGACTCGGTCTTAACACCACAGTTTGGAGGAAATATAAGTTGCCTTCATTAGAGAAGCACAACTTACTTATCTGTCTGTCAATGCAAGAACAATGAGACAGAACAATAAAGAAGCAAAACTTGTTTGTTAATATTCCGTATACAGGGTTAGAACTATTTAAAGGGAAGCTACAGGGATATTGGAAACCGTTAGTCATACAGGGTGACTAAAATTCCAAAAAAGTTGCACAATTATGGGGCGAGTGTTTTGGTGAAAACAGATTCAAGATATTTTCGATAGTTTCTGGGATATCTCGAAAAAAGTGAAAATATCGATTTTCTATTTTTCGTTATAACTCAATTGTTTTTTAAGATAGCGTCACGAAATTTTGTATCTTGGCATTATCCAACATGGCGATTTCAATGGTAAGTTCAGATTTTTTCTATCTTCTTTTGTTTCAGAGTCATAATGACTTTTTTTCATATGGACACCATATTGGTTCTTCTCATGGATGGATAAAGAAAAAAAATACGAATTCAACGATGTATCACACTTTACAAAAATATCCTGTCTGCCTGCAGCAATTTGATTTTTTTTTAATTTTTAGGCTGATTTAGGCTGATGTCCGAATTGTCAAATAATTTCTTACTTTGTTATGACAGTTAGATGAAACTGTCATTTGAGTTTTATGTACCACCTGTGTTCTGTATAATAATAAGTAACTTATTTATTAAATTAGAAATGAGGCTTTTATTGTCTGAAAAAAAAGACATGTACAATACATACATACGTGCAAATAGAAACGGCAGAACGGCATCTGAACAATATTTGCAACAATATCCAGTACAGAACGAATGCAGTCGAATTCTACCTTTTTCCAGAAATTGGACAGATGTATGACGGAAAATGGTAGTTTTGAAAAAAAGAGTTTATATGAACCCATAAATTTCCACAACTGCAATCGTTAAGGAATGTGGTTCGTCACAAAGCGCAGTTTCTAAAATTTAGAAAAGCAAAAGTTTCATGACAACAAATTTACAATAGTACAAGGATTACGACCGGAAGATCATCAAAGGAGAATGAACTTTGGTAACTGGTTTTCTGCAAAATTAATAGAAGATCCTCAATTCCCAACAAAAGTGTTGTGGTTGATGAATCAACGTTTACCAACAACGGTTTATTTAACAGAAAAAATCACCATCATTGGGCAAATACCAATCCGCATTTAAAACTTGAGTCTAGACATCAAATTAGATTTAGTGTTAATGTTTGGTGTGGTTTACTGAATGACCGGATAATTGGGCCCCACTTCATAGATGGTACATTAAATGGGCCTAAGTACTTAGACCTTCTACAAAATTATGTGGAGGAATTTCTCCAAACATTGCCAGTTATGCGTTATGTGGAATGCTGGTATCAGCAAGATGGTGCTCCAGCACATAGTACCTTGCAAGTGAAACAATTTTTAAATAACAGATTCGGCGAACAGTCGATTGGGAGAGACGGACCCATTAATTGGCCGGTCAGAACTCAGGACATGAATGGATTATTTCTTTTGGGGTGTCCTAAAGGATTATGTTTATCGAACCACCATAAACACTGTAGATGAGCTTCACAACATAATTACTCAATGAATTATGTCCATAACTCCCGAACAAATTCGAGCGGCTACCCAGTGCATTTCTGAAAGAGTGACGCTTTGTATTAATAATGAAGGAAATCATTTTGAATATTTTTCGTGGGTGAAAACATACATAGGTATTGTATTTTTGAAATCGAGATAGTTGTACGAAACTAAATTTGTACAGGACATAGCCAATATAATGCGAAACATCGCCTTAATGATAAAAATGTTGTCACCGCCGTTCTTGGTGGTGAAAATTCGAAATATTTGGAATTGTTCAAATTTCGTGGCTGAAAACATGCATAGGCATTGTATTTTTGAAACCGAGAGAGTTGCATGAAACTAAATTTGTCATATAAGGTCTTTTTGTTCATTTTATTGTATTCTACTGGCTGTAAAAATTAAGGCAGTCAACCTTCTAACATCCTGTATATTATTAGCCGAATCGTACTAAAATAATTTATATGCTGATTGTGAGACCATAAAAGTAGTTTTTGCCACGTTAGGTATATCATACCATCATGTTTTATATATCTGAAATTAATTACAATTACAATTTTGCCGCCCTAATAAATACGTTTCAAAAGATAGAATCAAAAACGAAATAATTATGATTGATATTCCCCACTGCAGACATTATTCTGTCGTTCCATAAAAGAAATAAGCCAATGGAATATACCTACATTTTAAATCAGATATAAAAGCTATTAAATATAGAATAATAATGTTAACCGTGGGCATTTGGAAAATTATTCATCTTTTCGTTGTTACTGCCATTTACAATTTCTTAATTTTCCATAAAATTGGAATCTTAAACGTCAATCTTGGTGGACTATAGAGGAATAGAACTAGAAAAGATTACCTACAAAGAGAGAATACTAGAGAGAATTATGATAATACAAATGAAAAGGTAATCGAGATAAAGACAAAGAGAGAGAGAGTTAACATGGAGGGCTATCTATTTATACTATAAAGCTTTCGTATATACGAACTTATACTTGGTTTTGTACTATGCTGCTCTAAAGATTTTAATGATTCCTCTACTTTTAAATTCTTATATTCAGCTTTTGTTAGATCTAAATTAGAGTATTCTTGCGTATAATATTTACATAACTAATATAGAAAGAGTTCAGAGACGTTTCATAAAGGCTGCAGTTTTTAGAGAGGATGGCAATTATCCACCTATTGGTATCCCTCAATGTGACCTTTTAAATAGATTTTCATTTCGCAGTTTAGAGGAATGTAGAACGATTGCTAAATTGATATTTTTATATAAGTTATTACATAACGCAATTGACTGTCCTTCTTTACTTTCATTGTTAAATTTTCATATACCTAGATTATCATCTCGTTTTTCTTCATTGTTTTATTTACCTATGTCAAGAATTAATATTCAAAAATACTCTCCTCTTTTTCAAATGTGTGATAAATATAATCTGTTTCAAAATCAGTTTGACATTTTTAATTGTAATATAGCCATAATTAAAAAAGTTACATTTACAAATTAAATTATATTTGTTTTTTCATTTATATACTGTTTTGTATAATTGTTTAGGTATGTAATGTTTTGTATTGTTACTTATCTCATATCATGTAGCGTATGATGTAGTTTTCTGTTTGTACCTACCCTGTAATTGGAATTTCTGTAGGGTAGTGTATTGTCTAAATAAATAAATAAATAAATGTATCCTTATTCTTAGGTATTTCACTTTTTGGTACATCTTGCCCTATAATTGAAATTGTCTGTTAGGATAGTTTATTTTTAATCAAATAAATAATTAAATAAATAAACTCAAACAAAAACTCAAACTTTATATTATGAAATCAGAGATTTTGTTACAGTTTAATTTTTTTTTGTTTAAGTATTTGAATAAGTAAATGGTATTCGAACTTATTACCTTTTTAAATGATTCACGTTTACAATTGGTTGATAAATTTAAGTTTAAAAAACTTCCTGTTCTAGTTTTCCGTACAATGCAATGCAATATATGCAATTATATTCACTTATACATGCTTAATGAAATAAATAACTCATTTTTGTATTATGAATTTAGAAAATGCCACTGAATATTACGGGAAATGCATAAAAAGCAACGCTCACTATCTCCTTCGTATAATGCCACCATTCCTAAACTTAATTTCCGGAGTATACCTCATTGAATATTTACCGATGTAATGAAAAATCTAATTAAATTTTAATTTAAATTTTAATATAATTCGCCGGAGGAATCGTAATTCCGCCCTGGAATCGCTTAAATAAAGTGGGATCGAGCCAACTAACTGAAATTTGCATGCATTAAAGTAGTTGATGAGGCTTCCGAGGAGACAAGTTACTTTCCACCCCTATTATGCCGAATCAAAGCAATTTATCAAGTACTAAGTGCGTTTGAGCTGTAGCGCAAATATTTGATATTTACGGAAGTCGGCGCTGAATATTGGATTAAGAGTTAGCTCCTCAATTTCCTCAATTCAGGCCGCTGTGGCACTGCAAAAAGAGATTGATAGATCGGCGCCGAGGACAAACACTTGTTTCTATATTTACACTTTTTACCTTTCTCCAAACATTAGTAGGTAATAATAAATTGATACTGACTCCTGAAAATAATTAAAGAAATTTTAATCTGATAGGTTGGTGCTTCAACTATTATATAAATTGAATATGTTAACCCATTCTCAATAGCAGACACATAGACGCCGATGGATTTCTTTCTGCGCAAAGAGGTTGGTGTACGTTAAATCATTTAACAGCGAGCCAAGTGATCGATCAAAAATATGGGTAATTTATTATTTTATTGCATTTCTTTTTTGTATTTATGAATGTTTTCAATGGGTCATCCATCCATTTTCTTTTGGCCACATTCAAATAAATTACTCTGTATTAATTAATTTGTCGAGCTTATGGAGATCCTGTTAATTATAGTTTAGAAAGGTGACGATGGTGCACTTCATTTCTCATTACCGGTTCGGATGGACGGTTCAATGGCCACCTAGATCACCAGATCTAAATATGCTTTAGTTTTTTATCTTAAATGTTAGGCATATGCAGAAATGTTTGAGAACTTGCAAGTCCTACAACAGTTAATAAAAAAGACAATCAAGGAAAAATGTTTCGACACTTTCTATATGTTTCTCATGAAATAAAAATTTTCTCCTCCCAATTTTATTTGCCATCCATTTTTCGTTTTTTAAGATATTATGAAATTATTTCATAATAATATTTTCGTCTCATTGAGTGGAGTGAAATCAACTTGCAAATTTCTGAAAAACCGGGCATTCAAGTCAAGGTCATTATGACCCGGCCAGCCGGGTCGAAGCGGTCTTGCCTTGACTGTCTGGGCCATAACGATCTTGCCTTATAGCCCAGTTACTGTAGCTGAAAATATAGTAATACCTATATGTATATATATACCCGGTGGGGACAAAATAATATCTCGATTGGACTTGATTATTTATTAACAACTTTTATGAGTACAATAAAAAGAGAAGAATAAGAAACAAATATTAATGACACGAATTCAAACAGTAAAAAAAATAAATAAAATATGCATGCATGTTCTAGAAAAATATTATCCTGTTTGGGGATTAAGGTGGCCATCGAGTCTGTTCTTGAAGGAATTAAGAGATGGTGCCGAAATCACATAATCTGGTAGGGAGTTCCACAGGTCGAAAATTCTATTAGGTACAAAATTATTCTTCTTTTTTAAGTTTGAACGAGTTACCTCTAAGACGAGAATCAGTATTTAGTTGGAACATCGTTTCTGGACAGTATAATTAACCATGAAGTATTCTATAAGTTGTTATCAGGTCACCACGAGTACGTCGCACTTCCAATGATTGAAGACGGAGGCACATTAGACGTTCTTCATAAGTAAGGTATTTAAAACAGACAATCTTGCAATATCCAACAACTTTAGTAACATGTTCACTCCACGAGAGAGACTCTGTTATAACAATTCCAAGATCATTTTGATGTGTCACACTTGGTAGTTCGATTCCATTAATGTTATATGATAGTCTAGGATTGGTTTTGGACATGTGTAGCACACAGCACTTTTCAGGATTAAGAGGCAGCTGCCGTTCAGAACACCAATTCATAATCGTATCAAGATCATTTTATAGATGTGAAGAAGGTGAGAAAAACAATTTAAGGCCATTTGCTGAAGATAACACTTAATACGTGCAGTAATAATTGGTAAGGCAAGACACGTATATTAGAAATAAAATGGGTCCAAGGACTGAACCCTGCGGCACACCGCTTATCACCTTTCGTTTTTCGGAGAAACTGTCATTTCGAAAAAAGTTTCAGACAAAAATTGTAGGGTACCGAGGGGGCCATTGAAAAGTCCATATTCCGGTCTAGACCGGAAGTGGTGTTTTTAGACCGGAAGTTGAATTTTTTAATGGAAACACCCATTTTTTACCACGTATTGCGATTAAAAAACAAAAAAAAACTTTTTTTCCTTATTATCTTTTTTGATTTAACTCATATTTTGGCCATAAAAATAAATAAAACAACGGAATACCTTGTTGGGATCAGTGTCATTTTTAAATGTTTCATACAAAAGTCGTAGGGTGAAAAGAGAGCTATCTTGACATGACCTTGAAAATTACTTTGACCTTGACTTCAAGGAGCAAGGATACCTATAATTGCTTCAGAATGGCACAAATTAAATTTAGCGGAGGTGCCAATGAATATGCTGTCCACCGCACTGCAGCGGAACAAAAAAGTTAGCTCGGAGGGAGAATTCGCCACATTACGAATGTAATAAATAAGGGATTATATACATATTTTTTAACATTGTTTTGAATTCTAAGTTAAGGAGATTTATAGGGTACGGAGGTACATCTAAAGCTAACGAGAGTTTCTGTAGATTCACTAGTGATTAAAGTAGTAAACCTTTAGATTTGTCAACGTTGCACTTGGCTGGCTCGCTCGCCTCGGCGTTTGCTCGCTCACTTTCGATCATTCTGTTTGCTTGGACACCTGTAAATTTCAAATAATACGCTACGTCGAGACCGCGGCGTTGCCGCTATTACGCATATGGAGAATAAGTTAGTCAACGACAGCAGTTCGAAGGAGAATTATTATAAATTATGTATCTTACAAGTACCTAATCGATTTCTACGAGCTATCATACGGTTCCTTAGACGTCGGTTTCCTATTTATACAAGTTGCTGTGGAAACTGTTCGTCAATTGTTGCGCATTCTAAGTGGAAAGACCAAAAAAAATTGCATTCTCATAAGACTTCGTAATAAATCGTGAAATTTTTTTTATTAATATCTCTTAGGTATCCAAACTAGTCATAATTTTGTTTGAGGATTTTCTTGATATTAATAAGCTTATATTAATTTTTTTATGAATATTTGTTTGTCAATTCCAAATCAGATAAACCTCCTTAATAAGTGACATTATAATAATATCA
>NW_019418649.1:11074-12297 GCF_000390285.2 Anoplophora glabripennis | reverse complement strand
TGCAACCTATGCATTATGGAAGAATATTGAAGAGGAAAAAAGTTTTAGAATTAAATTTAACACAATATACTGTAAGTTAAAAATGTTTAAATTTATTACCGATATTGCAAAATAGCAATAATGGAGGCAAAAAAGGCAAAATAATCTAGTTTTTTTGGATAATTTTTTAAAAATATTTTAATTACTCCGAGGGCATTATGATTTTAGTAAAAAAAACATTATAGTATAATAAAATAACACAGCAAATTTCACTAAAATCGGTTCGATAGTTTTCGCAAAATAATTATTTGAAAAAAAATTTTCAAATTTTAAAAATGTTACACAGCCTCAAATAAAATATCTAGATAACGAAAATTTTTTGACATAGAAAAGACCGCTCAACCTTTCAAACTGTTTTTGAAAAATTGAAATCGGTTGATTAGGACGGCCACAGTAAATTTTTAAAATTAACACTCTTTTTTTTTATTTTTAAACAATTAGATTACATTTATCAATTTGCAATTTAGTTTCTTTCAAAAATTATAATTATAAAGTACTATTTGTATTTAACAAAAAAATTTAGTTCCAAATCAAAAAAAAATGTTTAATTTGTTTAAACAAAAAATATTTAAATAATTGTAATAATTATAATTAAATACATTCATATTCAGAGTTTTGAAATATACATATAGGTACGTAAACAAATTTTTTCATTGAAAAAATGCAATAGCATAGTAGGTGTATTTAATGCATAAATAATGAACTTTGTTTATAACAAAATATGTGCAAATTAGACAGTTGGCATTACGATATTCGAATTCCTTGGCTCGTGACATCGGACAAAAAAAACGAAATTGGTCTATTGGAAGCCGAGATAATGCAATTTTTTTCGTACCTCCGAATTCAGTCTGGAAGCGAAAGTCCCCTCCCTCACTTTTCCTATTTTGAGTCCCTTTTCACGCGTGCGAGCGACAGCTTTTCCGCTGATTTATCCATGTTGCCTTATGACTTATGGATATGAAAATTTTTTCCAGTTTAGAACTTGGAAAAACGAAGCCACTGGATCAAAGATTATTGCTAAATTGTTTATAAATTAAAGGTAAATGCCGATAAACTTTGACCGCTTATATCTCGAGAACGAAACGGAATTTAACGTTTTTTTTAAAGGAAGCGTCTTTCCGAGTACTTTAAAATTATAATTTTTGAAACAAACTAAATTGCAAATTGATAAATGTAATCTAATT
>NW_019418649.1:0-9222 GCF_000390285.2 Anoplophora glabripennis | reverse complement strand
AACACCTGTCCGTGCTTATTTAGATGAGCTGTTCCCGAATCGTTGGATAGGGAGAAGGGGGCCGATTGAGTGGCCAGCCAGATCGCCTGATTTGACACCCCTAGATTATTTCTTGTGGGGATACTTAAAAAGCAAAGTATACGTTACTAGACCGGTTAATTTAGAAGATTTAAAAGCAAGAATTCGTCACGAGATACATCGTATACCTCCTGAAGTTATTGATAATGTCCAAAAAGAATTTATTAATCGTCTTGGCTACTGTCAGGCAGCCAACGGTGCACAATTTGAACATTTAATTTAGTCGATTTTTACATAATCATTATCATTTTCAGTATTGTGAAAATTAAATTTTAAAATCTTCAAACATTATTTTCTTGAAATTTTTGTTATGTAACACCATAATTTTTCATGATGCGTATGTAGAATGACACGCTCTTTCAAATGGCATGGTCAAAATTGGGGGTTGCTATTTAAAAAAATTGTCGATGACGTCATATCTCGAACAACGATGACGTCACAAATATGGGTCGTATGTCAAAAAGTGCCTTTTTTAAAAACAAAATCGACGTGCCAGGGGATTTTTTCGAAAACTTCTCAATTTAAAAAATAATTAATTTATTCGTTACTTTTCGAAAGCACTGTATAGAAACAGCCGAAGAAGATTTAACCATTTGTTTTGTCGTTTACGATATTTGGAATTAAAAGGGCATTATTTGTGTATCCTATCTAGACATTTAGTATCATCAAACAGTAGCTATGTACTATGAATTAATTTGAATTAGCTTACAGCAAAGACCTAACAATAATAATAAATAATAGATATGAAACAATATTCTTAACAAGTCTGGAGATTAGAATATCTAAGCATTAAAGCGGAAATTCTCTATCCTCGTTTCGAAGAATATCAAAATAAATACACCCGTATCACATCGTTTGTTAGTTCTGTCAAGGAGCAACAAAAAATCGGTACAGGATACTGTGCGCTTTACGGAAAGATTTTCTGATTCGATTTATTAAATCCTGACAACGGATTTTTCTTTTTGTGACTGACCCGTTGAAAAGGGCCGATCGACTACTGGCCAGGTGGTCCGTTTGTTCGGGAGTCACGCGAGTTATCTCCCGGGGGTCTTCATCCGTCAAAACCCTGTCATTTGTTTTAGCTTACACGAGAGCATCCCAACGAACTCCCGGTGTGAGAACGCTTAATTGGGACGTATAACCGCCGAGTTGATATTAATTAGGTATTCAATTATGGGGTTTGAGGAGAGCTACTGAAAGCTGGGTGTGTTGTGAACATTTTTATGAGAATCCTCGAAATTGCTCTGCATGTATTATTTCTTGTTATTTTTTAGTCCTTAATTCTCGTTTTGCAACGGTTGAATAACTTGTACTTATTCAAAAATTCAAAATATAAACAAATTGGAATAAGACAGCATTTGATATAATGTGGTCCTTCAAGACACTCTGCTAATCGTTCCTCAGTTAATGTTCCTCTGCTAATAACGGGGATCGTTCCTCAGTTAATTAATTAATTAATTGAATTAATAAATAATAAGAAAAACAAGTTTCTGCGAACAGATGTCCTAAAGAACCTTCCTTCCTAGTTACAGGATATATTACAAATAAATTAGCGGCCACAAATAACCCATGAAATTAACATACTTATACTTAATGAAGACATCTAAAGCCATGGATCCACCGAAGCAACATAGGCCAACTTTTGTGGAAGTTGCGTTACTGTAAGTTACTTTTATTGCGGTAACTTAGAAACATTTTATTACAAAACTTAGCCTTCGTCTCCATCAGAGCAGCTGAAAATGCGCGTTCCAGTGTGCTGTGGGGTGTTGTTTGTCTTTCGGAAACTGAGTTTATTCACCAAACACAACAAATTAATCAATTTCACACAACTGATTTCATGAATCTGAGTTTCTGTTTATACTTTTGTATCTTTCATCAGATTCCGAAGGCGTTTATATTTTTTATAATTTTGACTATTTATGTCAGTACTGCTTAAATTATTCAGGAGTCGCAGACGAGGGATAAATTTCCAAAAATATTTGTGATCAAGAAAAAAAAATCGATATTGTTGTGTAGTATTTTATCTTGTTTCGGAAAAAGTCATCAGACTGGTGGCCGACAGTTAAATAAAAGCTCAGTCAAATACAAAGGATTACTTGTCTGAGCATAACTGGAGCTATGCGAACAACACCCACCATAGCAATGAAGATAATGCTGTGTCTGCCACCTCTGGATATCTATCTAAGAGAAGTGGCATTGACAACTGTTATGTTTTGGTATTAATGTGAATAGCCAAATACAACTTCAGAAATAGAACTCGTAGTTAGTTTGTTAAACCCCGTTTATTATTCAAAATCCTACTACATACTCTACTGGTGGCTAGCAAGGAAGCGATAGTGTCGGTACAAAAAACTGGATACTTTTTCTCGCATTCCATTGCTTTTAAACGCAAACAAAAAAGTTTACATATTGAAATGAACACACTGTATTTCAGGACACGACATAGAGTAATAGTAGAGAAAAATTCATGAAATTATAATGTAGACTATAAGAAAGACATAAATTACTTTTAAAGAAAAATAAAATCTCA
This sequence comes from Anoplophora glabripennis, assembly GCF_000390285.2. NCBI lineage: Eukaryota > Metazoa > Arthropoda > Insecta > Coleoptera > Cerambycidae > Anoplophora > Anoplophora glabripennis. The sequence continues at coordinate 6,614 of NW_019418649.1, read as the reverse complement.
TTTCATAGTTATTTCATATCAAAATTAAAAATATTATCATTCAAAATTTAACTAATACATTTTAATTGAGAAGCATGTCGGAAAAGATAAAGTTTAGGATCGAAGTGGAAGCATGGAAGCAAAAGAAAAATGCCTCAAGAAAGGCCAATTTAACAATTTTACAATTAAATAAACGTTAAATAATTTAGTACAAAAGAAAATTCAAATATTATAGTATCAGAAAAACACATAGGCTAGAAGTTTATTATAAAAATTGTCATGCAGAATGTCATATAAAAATTTCTTGTAAACTAGTTTTAAAACGTAAAAATTTACTACGCAGTTACAAAATACAAATTACGCCGTAATTTAATTAAAATAAAATCATATCGCAATATGTTGGAGAGAAAGTGCCAAGTTAGAAAACAATATCTCATGGATACAAGTGACCAATAACAAAAGGACAAATTAGAAATTTTACCTTCTAACGGAAAACAAGACAGCATCGTTGGGAAGTAAATAAGTTGGAAGAGAAACACGTTGGTGCCAGACACAGGTTAGGGGTGCATGTTATCCTGTAGCTCCCCAAATAACATCGTAGAACACCAAGAAGCAACCAACTCAGACACAAAATCCATCTACAATAGACAAGAACAGCTGTCAATCCACGACTAAAAGCGAGGTTAGAGTGACGATTGAACATTACAAAGCAGAGATAATAGAAAATGTAAGTCCAGTTGCTTAAGCATACTCTACAAAACCTAAATTAAAGTGTTTGCGAATTCGAAGTAAAAATATTTTGTGAAATCGAAAACTTCATTTCAAACCATAGACAATATCAGTGGATAGAAATTAAAATCATATTTTTGAACATTTCATTGTATAAGGATTAGTTAAGTTTCTGTGTTCTTAATTTAAATTAATTTGTTCCGTAGTACATTTAAAACAGTACTAATTGGTTAACCAAACATTTTCTAAATCATGTTAGGTAGAGTTAAGAATTTTATCAATTATTTAGTCATGTAAAAGTCCATAACATATCTAGTTTCTGTGTTTCTTAAAATAGTGTTCGGAATTTAAAGATGAATAATTATTAATAAATGACATATTGTTAAAATCGTTAAAAATTTGCTTTCATTCAGTGCTTCTTACCCAAATCAATAGTGATAGTAAAGTTGAATAATATTGAACCGCTTCTCTGAGATAAGAACTCATGCTAGTATTCTGAATAAGTGTTTAGAAGGACAGTGTGTCATTAATTACTAGACATTCCTATCTACACTGTAATAAAATGTACACTGTTAATATTGTTTATGCAATATAAAGCTGCCAGAGGAGAGATAAGCAAAACCAAGGTAAGAAAGTATAATTCGTTGAAATTTGTCATTGTTATTGCTTAATTTTATCATGAGAACCTGCATCCAATACAAAATTTGATTTCAACACACACAAAGGGCACACATTCTACACAACAAAAGGCGCCCAAACGAATATTTAATCATTACACATTACAAAAATCATAAACTATACGACATAACAAATACATAATAAACAAAATACACTAAATTAAAATACACTCAATTAAAAATACAAAAATTAAAAATAAATATTAAAATTACAATATATATAACAGCTATGCTTCGCGTCAAGATCGTTGGTTCCAAACCGGATGTAGGATGCAGAGAAGTTAGGAGTTGCTCATGGAACGGGGTTTGCGTTCGGCAAAACCTACACCGTACTCATTAAGAGACCGCCCGCGAAAATGTAATTAACGTCTTCACAGACGGATCAAAACGGAAGGAGTGCGCAGGACATGGAATATATTCTAGATCTAGATCCTTGCATATCTGATATTAGTGGGCAATGCTATCGTGGTACAAATAGAATTAGCAGGTATAACGATAGCCCCTAAAGAAATCGCTTGTAGGCACACTGTGGGTAAAACCATTACAATCTACATAGATAGTAGACGAGCACTACTGATCTTACGTAATCGTAAGATATTGACTAGGTCAGTATGGGAATGCCACCAAGTACTGGTCGTGGCCTCAGCTTCCAACAGCATATCTGTATGCTGGGTTAAGGGACACGAGCGATGCAGTGGCAAAACAGAAGCTGACAAGCTAGCCAGGAGTGCATCGGGCATATTTTTTGACCCGGTGACAGGTATTAAAACTGGATACTGTTGGCTAATGAAGTACCTTTACAATATGAGGAAGTGTGAAACACCTCTTTATAGGGGTTGTGAACGGGAAGACAAGACAGTAGTACATGTGCTATGCGAATGCACTGCCGTCTCGTCAACAAGAGAGTCCATGTTGGGAAAACGTTGGCCTTCAATGGCCTATATTAGAGAGATCCCCCCCGAGCAACGTCACTACCTCTTTCTCTGTAATAGTTTGGTTAACGGCTCGGGTAGATTGATCTCTTAATGTGAGGAAGTGCTGTAGCTTTTTAAGCTACCCTCCCTAGAATTCCAGATTCCAGATCAACAGAATTCGAAAAGTAGTCAAAATTGAATAACTAAAAACATTAAAAAGTCTAAACCAATATGGAAACAGTTTATCGAGTTCTGCAATGAAAAGTTCTTGACTGTCGAAACGCTTAACGAACATTATAGAAGATTATCATTTCAATATGAATAGAAAACATTGTGAAAATTACAAAGTATAATTAAAATAATACTGATCTCCACAGCAAAACAGCCTCATCATTAACCGGTGAAGCGTATACAAGAAGTATCGAAATTAGGAATGAAGATACCCCAAATGGATAAACCACTTGAGGTATCTTTTATCTGCAAATTTTTTCATATTCCTTCATATGAATTAGCATTAGCAATTTTTTAAAGAATATAATCCTATCTTTTTTTAACTTTTAACTGGTTATTAAAAGTGGTTCCAAAATATTGGCAGATAGTAAATGGTCTATAACAAATTTTGACAACCTTCAAAGAAATCTGTCCATCTGACCAAGAAACTGATAAAAAAAACATTAAATCACATTAAGATCGATTGTAACTCTAAATCCAAAGCGGAAGGAAACAAATTAAATGGTATAAGAATTGGTCAGCTGGGAAGAATACTGTATCTTTGTAGTTTAAATCCGTAGCTTCTGATACAGGAATTGACAATAAAAAAGTTAAAATAACCAACCATTCGAGGAATCTATGATGATAAAAAAAACGTATCTATCTGATAGAGGAAAGTAGAATTATTTATTATTTTATCTCTTAGAAAGTGCAAAGTAGTATGAGAGGCTAATGGCAACTGAAATTTATTGGCCTTGAAAAATTTGGAAGTAAAGTTAAAAACCGTATCATTATTTAACAATCATTACCAAGAATAACACTTCAAAGAAGGATATGATGTCCATGTACAAATAAATGGTTGTAAACACTAAAGATGACGATGTTGCCATTCCTGTTGTATTATAAGCATTTATTTACTCGTATAGTCGAGATCACAGTTTTTTATGACGTGCTCTTCTAGGTAATAATAATTGTTATTTAACTATAGATTTCTCAACGTTACTTGTAGACTATATCAAAATGTTTTCAAGAGTGTTTTTTATTACTACCACTCCACCCTTTAAGCTGAAGGGTCTAAATTTATAATTTGTAAAATATAAAAATGAATTCCACATTTTCTTTATCAAAGTGCTTATGAAAATATGGTGTCCAAAATTGATACTTGGTTAATTTGAACTTTCTGTGTTAATTTGGTCAAGGAGCACGCTGTGTAAATAAGTTTAGCAGTGGAGTTAAAGGGACACTTTGTACTGCTCTTTACTTCATGTATGTACGAGTATAAACAGACGGGTAGGAGTATTAGGGCTCATGCTGTAATATTTCTCAGATCTAAAGAGAGGCTTTCGGAATATAAGAGGTTTATAGAATGAAAAAATTATTTACGAACATTTGAGAGACCATTTAGTTGCTGACTTAAAGGCTTCCCAGACCAGGCCTCAGCTTCCAACAGCATATCTGTATGCTGGGTTAAGGGACACGAGCGATGCAGTGGCAAAACAGAAGCTGACAAGCTAGCCAGGAGTGCATCGGGCATATTTTTTGACCCGGTGACAGGTATTAAAACTGGATACTGTTGGCTAATGAAGTACCTTTACAATATGAGGAAGTGTGAAACACCTCTTTATAGGGGTTGTGAACGGGAAGACAAGACAGTAGTACATGTGCTATGCGAATGCACTGCCGTCTCGTCAACAAGAGAGTCCATGTTGGGAAAACGTTGGCCTTCAATGGCCTATATTAGAGAGATCCCCCCCGAGCAACGTCACTACCTCTTTCTCTGTAATAGTTTGGTTAACGGCTCGGGTAGATTGATCTCTTAATGTGAGGAAGTGCTGTAGCTTTTTAAGCTACCCTCCCTAGAATTCCAGATTCCAGATCAACAGAATTCGAAAAGTAGTCAAAATTGAATAACTAAAAACATTAAAAAGTCTAAACCAATATGGAAACAGTTTATCGAGTTCTGCAATGAAAAGTTCTTGACTGTCGAAACGCTTAACGAACATTATAGAAGATTATCATTTCAATATGAATAGAAAACATTGTGAAAATTACAAAGTATAATTAAAATAATACTGATCTCCACAGCAAAACAGCCTCATCATTAACCGGTGAAGCGTATACAAGAAGTATCGAAATTAGGAATGAAGATACCCCAAATGGATAAACCACTTGAGGTATCTTTTATCTGCAAATTTTTTCATATTCCTTCATATGAATTAGCATTAGCAATTTTTTAAAGAATATAATCCTATCTTTTTTTAACTTTTAACTGGTTATTAAAAGTGGTTCCAAAATATTGGCAGATAGTAAATGGTTTATAACAAATTTTGACAACCTTCAAAGAAATCTGTCCATCTGACCAAGAAACTGATAAAAAAGATTAAATCACATTAAGACCGATTGTAACTCTAAATCCAAAGTGGAAGGAAACAAATTAAATGGTATAAGAATTGGTCAGCTGGGAAGAATACTGTATCTTTGTAGTTTAAATCCGTAGCTTCTGATACAGGAATTGACAATAAAAAAGTTAAAATAATCAACCATTCGAGGAATCTATGATGATAAAAAAGTAGAATTATTTATTATTTTATCTCTTAGAAAGTGCAAAGTAGTATGAGAGGCTAATGGCAACTGAAATTTATTGGCCTTGAAAAATTTGGAAGTAAAGTTAAAAAGCGTATCATTATTTAACAATCATTACCAAGAATAACACTTCAAAGAAGGATATGATGTTCATGTGCAAATAAATGGTTGTAAACATTAAAGATGACGATGTTGCCATTCCTGTTGTATTAGAAGCATTTATTTACTCGTATAGTCAAGATCACAGTTTTTTATGACGTGCTCTTCTAGGTAATAATAATTGTTATTTAACTATAGATTTCTCAACGTTACTTGTAGACTATATCAAAATGTTTTCAATAATATTTTTTATTACCACCACTCCACCCTTTAAGCTGCAGGGTCTAAATGTAAGATATAAAAATGAATTCGACATTTTTTTTATCAAAGTGCTTATGAAAATGTGGAATCCATATACTTTCTTCTACCGTCTTTTATGACTATACAAATATGGGTTGTCAATAGCTAAAAAAATATACCATATTTTAAATAGTTTAGAAAGAAATTTGTAAAAGTGATGCTATCTTCAAGTTGATATATTATCTTTGTAAGGAGCCAAAATTGAACCTCGTTCATTGAACTTTCTTTGTTAATTCGTCCTAGAAGCATGTTGTATAAGTAAGTTTAGCAATGGATTTAAGGCAGTGGCGGCTCATCGGGGTGGGAAGGGTGGTCAGTGCTCCAAATGTCAGAAGAATTAAAAAAATGTGTTTTACAAAAATATATTTATAAATAAAATTATTTTAATATTTATATTAAAATGTACAAAAATTATTGGACCTTATTCTTATAAAATTAAATCTAATTATTATTAGCTCCTTTGAAACTTACTGCTACCAAAGTTTAAAATTTATAATTTAATCGTGATCTCAGCAGCAACCAACATAACATTCGGGCTAGCCCGTGGCCGCTGAACTAAACAACGCCGTCCCTTACCTGCTCATAGGTACCTAGTACTAGAGAGTAGTCGGCAACGTAAGTCGTTCACTAATTCACAATATTTGACCCAAGCCGGGTGAGCCCGCATATGCTCATCGAGTGTTGTATACGCTAAGACTTTTCCGTATGTATATTTATTTGCTGTAATTTTGTTCTTTAAATGATTTTTTAAACATTAGAACAATTTTTCCCTGCATAGGTATGCCAGAAAACATATTTTAGTAAACGAAATAATAAACCGTTTTATAATAATTTGTAAATCGAGTTAATAGATAAAGATATGATGCTTTGTTGAATATTCTTCGGTAATGATAATTATAATTATTAAGGTTTTTTTTAACTCTTTTAGACTAACTTAGAGTGCAATTATTCCTATATGATATTAAGACACACGAGAGAAAACATACTTTGCCCATCCATCTCAAAAAGCCACGAGCCGCCACTGAGTTAAGGGACACTTTGTACTGCTCTTTACTTCATGTATGTACGAGTATAGACAGACGTGTAGGATTATTAGGGCTCATGCTGTAATATTTCTCAGATC